>NC_080038.1:18879665-19179665 GCF_030020395.1 Manis pentadactyla
TAAAGGCAAATGTCCTTTAAAGAGTTTGTCCCTAGAAACAGGGAAACAATATGTTCTACAAGCTTTTTTACACCATTCACTGCTTGGTAAGCTTCTCTTTCAAAGAGTGTGTGATGCAAACTTTGGCCTAGCTTAGGTCAAATTATCACAAAAGCTTAAAACAGTGAAAACTGAATTTATTATATGGAAGTTGTATCTAGGACTGTTATTAGCAGGAAATGTAGAATCTTGATTGCTACTTTTTATGGCCTTATGAAACTGTCAACAGCTCTGGCCTGTATGTCCTTGGACGATTTCCTTAGGTGTCTATAGCTCAGCTTCCTTGTCCACAGAACGAGGTCCAGGTGATCTGTACCCTTCAAGCTTTAAAACACTGTGACTAGATGACACTAAAGGAGTGTCCATCTCAGGGGTAGATGACTTAGAACCTACCTATAGCTGTTCTTGGTAATGATGTTTTTATTTTAATAAATAAAGGCAGGAAGAGAGTGGAAAAAGTGTTTTCACTTCCTTCTTGTCCTCTTGGAAATCTTTCACAGGTGAAATAATTGGAGCTTGGGAAAAAACCAGACTGTCCCTAAAGCAATAACCTCTAGATGGGACAACACCAAGACATATAGTAATTAAAATGGCAAAGACCAAAGACAAGGACAGAGTATTAAAAGCAGCCAGAGAGAGAAGAAAGATCACCTACAAAGGAAAACCCATCAGGCTATCATCAGACTTCTCAGCAGAACCCTTACAGGCCAGAAGGGAATGGCATGATATATTCAATGCAATGAAACAGAAGGGCCTTGAACCAAGAATACTGTATCCAGCAAGATTATCATTTAAATTTGAAGGAGGTATTAAACAATTCCCAGCTAAGCAAAAAGGAATTTACCTCCCACAAACCATCTCTACAATGTATTTTAAAGGGACTGCTCAAGATGGAAGTATGCCTAAGGCTAAATAGTTGTCATCAGAGAAAATAAAACCACAGCAAAGAAAGTAGACCAACCAAATACTAACTAATGGCAAAATAAAATCAGCTATCCACAAAATCAGTCAAGGGAAACACAAAGAGGACAGAATAAAACACCTAACATATAAAGAGTGGAAGAGGAAGAAAAAGAAGGGAGAGAAATAATGATTAGACTGTGTTTATAATGGTGTAATAAGTGAGTTAAGTTAGATGGTTGGATAGTAAAGAAGCTGCCCTTTAACCTTTGGTAACCACAAATCCAATGCCTGCAATGACAATAAGTACATATCTATTGATAATCACCCTAAGTGTAAATGGACTGAATGCACCAATCAAAAGACACAGAGTAATAGAATGGATAAGAAAGCAAGACCCATCTATATGCTGCCTATAAGAGACTCACTTCAAACTGACAGACATACACAGAGAAAAGTGAAGGGATGGAAAAAGATATTTCATGCAAACAATAGGGAGAAAAAAGCAGGTGTTACAGTACTTGTATCAGACAAAATAGACTTCAAAGCAAAGAAAGTTACAAGAGACAAAGAAGGACATTACATAATGATAAAGGGGTCAGTCCAACAAGAGGATATAACCATTATAAATATCTATACACCCAACACAGGAGCACTGACATATGTGAAACAAATACTAACAAAACTAAAGGAGGAAATAGAATGCAATGCATCCATTTTAGGAGACTTCAACACACCAGTCACTCCAAAGGACACATCAACCAGATAGAAAATTAGTAAGGGCACAGAGGCACTAAACAACACCTTAGAACAGATGAACCTAACAGACATCTACAGAACTCTACACCCAAAAGCAGCAGGATACACATTCTTCTTAAGTGTACACAGAACATTTTCCAGAATACACCACATACTAGGCCACAAAAAGAGCCTCAATAAATTCAAAAAGATTGAAATTCTACCAACCAACTTTTCAGATCACAAAGGCATGAAACTAGAAATTAATTGTACAAAGAAAACAAAAAGGCTCACAAACACATGGAGGCTTAACAACATGCTCCTAAATAATCAATGGATTAATGACCAAATTAAAACAGAGATCAAGCAATATATGGAGACAAATGACAACAACAGCACAAAGCCCCAACTTCTGTGAGACACAGTGAAGGCAGTTCTAAGAGGAAAGTATATAGCAATCCAGGCCTACTTAAAGAATGAATAGTCTAAAGTCACAATTATTGAAACTGGAAAAAGAAGAACAAATGAGACCCAAAGTCAGCAGAAGGAGGGACATAATAAAGGTCAGAGAAGAAATAAATAAAATTGAGAAGAATAAAACAATGGAAAAAATCAATGCAACCAAGAGCTGGTTCTTTAAGAAAATAAACAAAATAGATAAGCCCCTAGCCAGACTTATTAAGAGAAAAACAGGATCTACACACATAAACAGAATCAGAAATGAGAAAGGAAAAATCATGACGGACACCACAGAAATACAAAGAATTATTAGAGAATACTGTGAAAATCTATATGCTAACAACCTGGATAACCTAGAAGAAATGGACAACTTCCTAGAAAAATACAACCTTCCAAGCCTGACCTAAGAAGAAACAGAAATTCTAAACAGACCAATTACCAGCAGTGAAATTGAATCTGTAATAAAAAAACTACCTAAGAGCAAAACTCCCAGGCAGATGGATACACCGCTGAATTTTATCAGATATTTAGAGAAGACAAAATACACATTCTCCTTAAAGTTTTCCAAAAAATAGAAGAGGAGGGAATACTTCCAAACTCATTCTATGAAGCCAGCATCACTGTAATGCCAAAACCAGGCAAAGACCCCACCAAAAAACAGAAAATTACAGACCAATATCCCTGATGAACATAGATGCAAAAATACTCAACAAAATATTAGCAAACTGAATTCAAAAACACATCAAGGGGATCATACATCATTATCAAGTGGGATTCATCCCAGGGATGCAAGGATGGTACAACATTCAAAAATCCATCAACATCATCCACCACATCAACAAAAAGAAGGACAAAAAACACATGATCAGTTCCATAGATGCTGAAAAAGCATTTGACAAGATTCAACATGCATTCATGATAAAAACTCTAAACAAAATGTATATAGAGAGCAAGTACCTCAACATAATAAAGGCCATATATGACAAACCCACAGCCAGCATCATACTTAACACTGAGAAGCTGAAAGCTTTTCACGTAAGATTGGGAACAAGAACAGGATGCCCACTCTCCCCGCTTTTATTCAACATAGTACTGGAGGTCCTAGCCACGGAAATCAGACAACACAAAGAAATAAAAAACATCCAGATTGGTAAGGAAGAAGTCAAACTGTCACTGTTTGCAGATGACATGATATTGTACATAAAAAAACCCTAAAGAATCCACTTCCAAAACTACTAGAAGTAAAATCTGAATTCAGCAAAGTTGCAGGATACAAAATTAATGCACAGAAATCTGTTGCATTCCTATACATTAATGATGAACTAGCAGAAAGAGAAATCAGGAAAACAATTCCATTCACAATTGCTTCAAAAAGAATAAAGTACCTAGGAATAAACCTAACCAAGAAAGTGAAAGACCTTTACCCTGAGAACTACAAGACCCTCTTAAGAGAAATTAAAGAGGACACTAACAAATGGAAATTTATCCCATGCTCTTGGCTAGGATGAATTAATATTGTCAAAACGGCAATCCTGCCTAAAGCAATCTACAGATCAATGCAATCCCTATCAAAATACCAACAGCATTCTTCAACGAACTGGAACAAACAGTTCTAAAATTCGTATGGAACCACAAAATACTCCGAATAGCCAAAACAACCCTGAGAAGGAAGAATAAAGCTGGGGGGATCTCACTTTCCAACTTCAAGCTCTACTACAAAGCCACAGTACTCAAGACAATTTGGTACTGGCACAAGAACAGACTCACAGACCAGTGGAACAGAATAGAGAGTCCAGATATTAATCCAAGCATATATGGTCAATTAATATACGATAAAGGAGCCACGGATATACAGTGGGGAAATGACAGCCTCTTTAACAGTTGATGTTGGCAAAACTGCACAGCTACATGTAAGAGAATGAAACTGGATTACTGTCTAACTCCATACACAAAAGTAAACTCGAAATGGATCAAAGACCTGAATGTAAGTCATGAAACCATAAAACTCTTAGAAAAAAACATAGGCAAAAATCTCTTGGACATAAACATGAACAACTTCTTCATGATCATACCTCCATGGGCAAGGGAAACAAAAGCAAAAATGAAGAAGTAAGAATGTATCAAACTAAAAAGCTTCTGTACAGCAAAGGACACCATTAGTAGAACAAAAAGGCATCCTACAGTATGGGAGAATATATTCATAAACGACATATCTGATAAGGGGTTGACATCCAAAATATACAAAGAGCTCATGCTCCTCAACAGACAAAAAGCAAATAATAAAATTAAAAAATTGGCAGAGGATCTGAATAGACGCTTCTCCAGAGAAATTCAGATGGCCAACAGGCACATGAAAAGTTGTTCCACATCACTGATCATTGGAGAAATGCAAATTAAAACCACAATGAGATATCACCTCACACCAGTTAGGATGGCCAACATCCAAAAGACAAACAACAACAAATTTTGGTGAGGATGTGGAAAAAGGGGAACCCTCCTACACTGCTGGTGGGAATGTAAATTAGTTGAGCCATTGTGGAAAGCAGTATGGAGGTTTCTCAAAAATTCAAAATAGAAATACCATTTGACCCAGGAATTCCACTCCTAGGAACTTACCCTAAAAATGCAGCAGCCCAGTTTGAAAAAGACAGATGCACCTCTATGTTTATCGCAGCACTATTTACAATAGCCAAGAAATGGAAGCAACCTGAGTGTTCATCAGTAGATGAATGGATAAAGAAGAGGTGGTACATATACACAATGGAATATTATTCAGCCATGAGAAGAAAATAGATCCTACCATTTGCAATAAAATGGATGGAGCTAGAGGGTATTATGCTCAGTGAAATAAGCCAGGCGGAGAAAGACAAGTATCAGATGATTTCACTCATCTGTGGAGTATAAGAACAAAGAAAAACTGAAGAAACAAAACAGCAGCAGACTCACAGTACCCAACAATGGAGTAACAGTTACCAAAGGGAAAGGGATTGGGTAGGATGAGTGGGAATGGAGGAATAAGGGGGAAAAGGGGCATTACGATTAGCACACATAATGTTGGGGGTGGGGCATGGGGAAGGCAGTATAGCACAGAGAAGACAAGTAGTGACTCTATAGCATCTTACTATGCTGATGGACAGTGACTGTAATGGGGTATGTGGGGGGGACTTGATAATGGGGGAATCTAGTAACCCCAATGTTGCTCGTGTAATTGTATAATAATGATACCAAAATAAAAAAAAAAAAGACTCTTCCACTACAGACACCTGTGACCACCCCCTCAGATAGTTTTTAGAGAAGGTGACAGCTTGGAGACTTGCAGTTGGGAGGGTAGACTTTGGCATCTAAGTGAGATCACTACAGCTGCTTCACTGGGCCTCATTCCCTTCCGGCTCCATGGCTCTGTCTTCCTTGCCAAGGGGACAAGAATCTAGAAGGATATTCTAAGCAGACCTGAGGACCACATGTGTGTGGATACCACAGAGTATATGTGCCCACTTGAGGAGGGATGAATCAAAGCTAATTTACAAGGGGATCTAGGAGAAAGAGTTCTAATGTGGTCAGTATTATGGTGTGTATGAAGTGTGTATGGGGTGTGATAGTTTGTTGCAAGGTTCAGAATTTGTTTCAGAAAACCGAAAAAATTTTACCCTCTGGAGGTGTGGTAGGCTGAATAGTGCCCCTCCCCAAAGACGTCCACCTCCTTGTCCCTGAAACCCGTGAATGTGTTACCTCACATGGCAAAAGGGACTTTGTAGATATGATTAAGATCCTAAGGTGAAGAGATGATTCTGGATTATCCTGATAAGCCCCATATCATCACAGAGCTTTAGGATGGAGGCAGGAGGAACAGTGAGAGAAGGGGAGTCAGAGAAGGAGATGTCTGATGGAAGTAGGGGTCAGAGTGCTGCAAGGCCATGAACCAAGGACTGCAAGCAGCCTCTAGAAGCCAGGAAAGACAAGGACATGCGTTCTTTTCTAGAGCTTCTGCAATGAGTGCAGCCCTGTTGACTCCTTGATTTTAGGACTTCTGACCTCCAGAACTGTAAAAGAAAAAATTTGTGTTCTTTTAAACCACTGAGTTTGTGGCAATTTGTTACAGCAGCAATAGGAAACTAACATAGGAGGACTCAACAGTTTTCAATTCAACAAGCATGGTTTGGTTAGAGAGTTGGGGTCATGACTGGTGAGAATGTTCAAAGCATCTGTTATTGTGTAGATTTTGCTTGAGAGCCTGCTATCAGCTAGAAACTGAGAACTTAGTGCTGAACAAACAGACATGGACTCTGCCTATAAGGAACTTGCAGCTTCAATAGGAAGACTGGCAACAAACCAAAAAATGCTACTAATTAATGTGCTATGAGAGTGATTAAAAGGAGACCCAGTCTGCCTGGATGTCAGGGAAGGGTTTCCTGAGGATGTGATGCTGGAGGCAGACTCTAAAAATGATCAGGGGTTAGTTGTCTCAGGTCAGTGGGGGCAGAAAGAGCCTTTCAGAAAGCAGGAAGTGCCTATCTCAAAGAGGCAGGCAGGTAAAACATTGCCTTTTAAGGTGCTAAAATAAACCCAGTATTCCTGGAGCAGATGGAATAAGAGCTAATGCTGTACATGAGGAGATGGAGGGGTGAGTAAGAGCTAGCCTAGGCAGAGCCTTCTGGGCCATTGCAGGAGAGTGGCATGGCATGATCATATTTACATTTTAGGAAGAGTTGTCTTTGTTGTATTTTCAAAAATATATGTGGTTTTGGGAGGAGATTTCCGCTGCTCTACTCACGCCGCCATCTTGGCTCCACCTCCTTTCCATATTTACATTTTTAAACATCATTTGGGCTACAGTGAAGGAAAGAATGGAGTGAGGGGCAAGAGAAGATGCCGGGTGATCAGTTATAAGGACGCTGCAGTAGCCCAGGTGAGAAGTAATGCCAGCCTTGGCCAGTGGGGATGGAGAGAAGCAGAAGGACTGGAGAGCTATATAGGACAGAGAATCAAAAGACTTGGTGACTGATGGAGTGTGAGAGGTGACAGGGAGGGATGTGTCAAGGATGAGGTTCTTAGTTTAAGCAACCTGGTCAGCAGAACTACCATTTGCTAAGGAAGGGAAACAATGCTGGAAGAGAAGAATTTTGGTGGGAAGAGCATGAGGATAATTTTGGACATGTAGAGCCTGAAGGGGCACTCAGACATTCAAGTGGAAATGGCTAGTAAGCATTTGCGTGTACAGGGGCAGGAGATTTATATTTGGGAGTCAGAATTTTAACAGTAAGTGAAGCCATGGGGAGAGTGGAGATTGCCTAGGAAGAGAGCAGCAAGTAAGAGGGCCTAGAAAGGAAAGAGCTCTAAGGAATGCTCAGATGAAGCAGAGAAGCCAATGTCAGAAAAAGAGAATTGGAAGTGACTAGAACCCAAGAGAAACAAGAAGGGTGTGGCACCTGTGAATTCAAAGGAAAAGAGAATTTTTCAACAAGGAGACAAGTCACTATGAGGTCAAGAAAAATAAGGACTACAGAGTATTCTTTGGACGTGAAGATTACTGGTGACCTCAGCATGAGTTTGGTGTGCTGGGAGAATGGGGACAGAACCTAGGCACTGCAGCTCCTTTTGAGTGTTTACTAGACTTCAGTGAGAACAGGGTCTTCCGGAAAAGCTGTCAGATGCCGAGAAGGCCAATGAAACTGTAGTTGGGGAGGGGCCGAAATACGGCACCGCCACCCCCACCCCATGCGCATGCGCACCCGTCTCTTGCCCTCCCAGAAGTACAAACGCAGTTCGTGGACCGCTCCAGGCCCCCGGGCCTTGGCCACATCTCCTAGTTCGCCTTTCACCTTTGGCCAGGATCGCTGCATCACTCGCTCTTCTTCAGCAACCCAGCCCTCGCTTGAGGCGCCGTCTGCGACCCAGGTCTTGACTTGAAGCATGAACTCGCTCTCTCCTCTTCCTTGCTTTCATTCTCTTGGTCGTTTTGGAGAGATGCTATCTAGAAGTCTGAGTTAATCAGCATTTCGTTGCAGCTGTTTCTTATCCAGTGTGTATGCAGTGGTTCTTCAGGGACACAGCCAGCCCTGAGCAGACACAGGACAATAGGAATTAGGTGGGTGAGTCCACCGAGTGGTATAAGGGGAAGAGAAGGTAAATCTCCTCCTTTGTGAGAAGCCAGGAAAGCTATTAGAAAAACTGAGAGAAAAACTGAAGGAACAAAACAGCAGCAGACTCACAGGACCCAAGAATGGACTAACAGTTACCAAAGGGAAAGGGACTGGGGAGGATGAGTGGGAAGGGAGGGATAAGGGCAGGGAAAAAGAAAGGGGCATTACGATTAGCATGTATAATGTGGGGGGGGGGGCACGGGGAAGGCAGTATAGCCCAGAGAAGACAAGTAGGGACTCTATAGCATCTTACTGTGCTGATGGACAGTGACTGTAATGGGGTATGTGGTGGGGACTTGATGATGGGGGGAATCTAGTAACCACAATGTTGCTCATGTATTTGTATGTTAATGATACAAAAAAAAAGCTGAGAGAGATGCTTCAGTCTGCGGGTTTAAATAATGGGAAGAGAAAGTGTTCCTCTATTTTTTGTTGTCTACTGAAATTCAGCCAATATCTAATTCAGATTGAATTCCTTGACCATTCCTATGAGGTGTGTATGTAGGAGTCCAGCCTTCTCAGCCCCATGAGGCAAAAAAATAGCACATGAATGGGAGCAGGTGTTCCTCGGGTTATGCTGCCAAAGAAAACTTACTCAAGACTAAAGCGACTTTCTCACTGAAACCAAAGCAACAGCTGGAATGCTGAGAAGAAAAAAACAGTGAAAGAATGAAGCCATTTGGAGGGAAAGGAATACAAGGAGTTATACAAGGAGAAACAAAATACAGCCCTGACTCATGCAATAAGTTTGAGTGGTGAAACACTAATTGGAGTAATTGGAAAATAATATCAGAGTTCTGAATTCAGTTTTGAACATGTGCATAGCTTTTATTTGTAAATTAGGGGGTAGTTATTTCCCCCCTCTTTTCTAGTTCCTTTGCCCTTCAGATTTGGAAATTACTCCCTCAAGTAACACAAAGTTATTTTCTCTCTTTTTTGGGGAAGTGCTTGGGCTAACTCTTCCCTCAGGATCTGTTGAATACGTTAGTCCTTGAGGAATTATAGCAGCAGGCGACTACATTGGCATGGATAAATAATTGAGTATTGTAGTCAGAGTTCTTCTCACAGACTCATGGTCTCCTTTTTAGAGATCAGTTGAAGTCCAGCCTTCTCACTTTACATATGAAGAACTGGGCATGAAAAGACAAAGCAGGTTTCCCAAGCCCAGAGAGCCAGTTAGTGGCAGATTTAGGCCAGGAACTTCAAGGTCAGGGGTCTACTAGGCTATGCTGTCACACTCAAATGTATCATAACCGCATCAGTTGCTCCCATAATTGAAAGCTTCCTGAGGCCAGAAGGGTCCACTCTCCAGTTTTTACAACAAACCTTTAAAGGAAGGCTTTATCACTCTGTTTTCCAGGTGAGAAAAACAAAACTCAGAGTTAGATAACTCACCTAAGATCACACACTCAGTAAATAGTAGATCGGCCTCATCTTGTGGGATGACCAAGTCGGAATCAGCAGTACTAGAGCTGATGCTACAACCTCAGTATGGACACGTGGCAGCCTGTCTGGTGTCACAAGGAATGCCCAAAGGCCCACACAACCACAGCTACCGACCCGGATTTGGGGCTATGGTGCCTAAACGTTGTACTTGGAGTCCCTGCTGGGAAAGAGCCTTGAAGGAATGGGGCCCTGAAGGATTATATTTTGTTGGGAAGGGAAACAGAAGCAAGGAGAACTTTTCAGGCCTAGTAGGATGAAACTTGTTGAGTAGGAAGGGCTCCCTGGAGAAAGAACAGTTACTGCCCAACTCAGAATGGTATCTAGAATGAGGCTGGGTCTTTGAGCCCTACCTAGGCTGAGATGTTTGTAGAATGCAATAGGGTGTGTTTATAGAACTTGACCTGTTATGCTGTGACTGTTCTGTTTTCTAAGGGGGTCTGTAATGACATAGAACTGAAGTTATAATGATCCTGGGTTCAGGATACTTAGGTCCATGCGTGGTTCCCTCAATACCTTCAAGAAATGTGAACACCCATGAACCCCAACACCCAAACCAAACACTAGAGCTCTTTTTTTAATATTGAAGTGTCATTAACATACAGTCATGTTGGTCTCAAATGTGCATCAAGGTGTATCAACAGTCCTCACAAACAGTAGAGCTTTCAACAAAGCTGTCTGACAATACCAAGTTTTGAAGAAGGGGATATGGATTAACAAAATCTCTTATTCATCCATGGGAGTATAAATGGGTTTAATCAATTTGTGTTATCTTACTGTGTTAAACATTCTCATGGAATCTATAAACCTTCCAAAAATAACATTCACAGCAGCACTTTTATTGGTATTAAATAAATAAATAAATGAAAGGAAAGAAAGAAAGTAAAACTAGAATCAATCCAAATGCTGTTATGGCTACACACACAACACAAAATGAATCTTTGTAAGGTAATAGTATAAAAAGCTAGCTCCTGAGGTCTTACAGCACAGTACTCTTTATGAAGTTACAAACAACTGAAATGAAATAATATAAGCATATGTGCATGTGTGGTAAAATGATTTTTCAAACAAGCCAGGGAATGATACAGCTCCGGGCTGTATGCACAGCAGGCCAGAAGTGCTAGGGAAATTCAGGGCTCTCCTCAAGGACAGCTGTCAGCCACTGACCCACAGGAATGTGCCAACAAATACACCAGCTCCTTAGCCTCCTGACTGGAAGAACTCAACCCTGTGTTTACCCTTTCTAAGAGTTCCCCAGCAGGATGGGGCCCTGACCTACACTAACTTGCCGGATTAGAAACCCTCTGTTGGCTGGCCTCCCTGTTAGCCTGGCGGTGTTTTCTGACATCTCTTAAGTGACTTGCATACAGTCTGCTTTGGAGAGAAAAAAAAAAAACTAATCTCATACCTTAGATCCTAATGGTGACACTTTTACCTTGAACACTGGTTTCTGGAAATATTAACGAAAGAGCGGATCATAAGCATTGGAGGAGGGGATCGCCTAGGTGCTTTCTCCAGTAATATGGCATAAGGAACCACCCAGATGTTAGCCAGGAGTCCCCGTGCCACAGGGACTGAGGGGAAAGTGTCCTGCCTTGCTCCCAGTTGCTCCTTAGCGCTCCCCACCTTAGATCCCACAGCCCGGCCAGCCTCGGACCTCCCAGGGATTTCTGCTCCTGCATGTTCTAGGTGCCGCTGCTGTCGCCTTTGCTGCACAGCCATGCTGAGCCACACTTCTGCACCAGACCCCATCAGAAAAAGTCACGTCCAAACATGCGTTTGTGAATGAAGTACCTGTTAGGAAATTGGTGGGAAGGGGACATGGGCCATACGACCTCAGCCCAATTTTAATTCCAGGCTGCCTTTGCCTCTCACTTCCAAGGTCACCCTGGGATGGAGTCCCAACACTTCTCCCCACAGCTGCAACCCCAAACCTGTGTATCCAACCCAATCAAAATGCTCTTCAAGAGAAAAGAAACTACAGGGCTACCCAGCAAATTTTCTTCTGGCTACATTCAAAACTATTGGCAAATACAGGAATCTTTTCTTCTTTGAATGGGGGAAAGTCTAGCTCTTCAACAGCATCCGCTTGAAACCTGTTTCCCAGTTAGGGTTAGATGAAAAGGAAGGCAAAAATTGTTATGACTTGTCACCAGTCGTGTGTTTTTGTGAACCTGACATCAAGGACTGGGGAGATGTAGTTTTATTTTTTTAATGAGGCTTGTCCGTGGGAAGCAATTTCAATTTTAGAGGACACATTTCCTCCTTTTTTTGTTTTTCGTTTTTTTTTGCATCACTTCCTCTGCTTGTATGGGTCTTCAAGTAATGGCAGAGAGAAAAGCCTTGGCAACTGAATAACACCCTGAACAATTATCCAGTGTTGGGTTTACTGGCTCTACCATGCTTCAGTGGCTGGCCTTAGGCAGATGACCCAACTTCTTTGAGCCTCAGTTTTCCCATCTGTAAATGGGTGTGCTCACGTGTGTGTGGCAAGATTGCTATGAGGATTGAAAGAGGCTACTTCACCTAACAGCTCTGGCACAGAGAAGCCCAGCAGCCAATGTTAGTTACCTTTTCTCTATAAAAACGAGTATAAAGGACAGCCTGTGAAATATCTGTCATGCACATAGAATCTATCATAGTCCAAGAGAAATCCAATGTCAACCCCAACAATGAGCCACAGAGTAATTTACATGTTCTAGAAATCACATTAAAAAGGGTAAAAGAAACCAATGAAATTAATTTTAATCTGTGATTTATTAAATTTAACCAATATATCTAAAATCTTATTTCAACACATAATCAATATAAAGATTATTTATGATAGTTTGTATTCTTCTTCTTATTTAATTTTGCATACATAGGTCTTCAAAATCCAGTGTGACTTTTACACTTACAACACATTTCATTTTGGACCAGCACATTTCAACTGCTCAAGAGCCCCAAGTGGCTACTGGTGCTGTATGGGGCTGTGCAGCTTCAGCCTTTCTAAATCGAATCTTTTTAGATTTCAAAATCTCACCTTTTTGATTCTTTTCTAGTGCACATTTCAAACAGTGGAAGGTGACTGGCCCAGGCCTTTTATCACTGATTAAATTAGTGTTCCTTTAATCACTGATTTATAGTTGTCTCATGCATTAAATCAATGATACATCGGACAGATTGTCCTCAAGCAGGAATCCCCAGTCTCCTTGTGAGGAATGACTATTTTTCTTTTCTTTTTTTATTCATTTTATTATCATTAATCTACAATTACATGAAGAACATTATGGTTACTAGATTCCCCCCTTCACCAAGTCCCTCCCACAAACCCCATTACAGTCACTGTCCATCAGCATAGTAAGATGCTGTAGACTCACTTGAATGACTATTTTTCTTTTCCTCAAAGCTTTCCAACCTCCAGAAAATTGAGGTACGTGGAATGTGAGAGGAGAGGTGAAAAAAGTTGGGGCTGACGATAAGACTCCAGTGGCCTGGGGAAGAGGCCCTCCTGGTAGGTATACAACCCTCCATGGTAAGAAATCTTAAGAGACTTGGGAACTGACTCAAGTTTGCTGTCAAATTCTCTCTTGGTCGTGACGGTTAGGGACTGGGGGAAGGCTGGACCCTGGCAAACAGCTTGGGTAGATGAAGGCTGTACTATACTTGCTGATTTAAGAAATGCCAAGTTTTCCAGATAGTAGGTGGCAGCTTAGATGTCAGAGTCCACTGTAAATACTGGTTCATGCTCAGTTAATTATGGGCACTAAGTAAATATTAATAGAAACTGATAAGATCATCGTTTGCATAAAGCTGAAAGAGTAGTGGATTCTGACAAGTATCTGAATAATTAACCCGCATCTTTTGGGGCAAAGGAGAACTGAATAAGGCCATTCGTGTTACTTATTTTTGGTTCATGTTTTTGGATCATGTGCCCACCCAGGGACTCTAAGGACTTCCTGAATGTCAATCTAAGCCTTGTATCACTCAAAACACTCTTCAGTGGTTTTTGTATTGTTGGCATTTTGCTCTGTTTCCTTCCAGACTTTTTTCTAAGAGGTTTTTGTGATGTCTTCATAGCCAAGCTCAAATTCAATACATAATTTTGTATCTTGCTTTTACCTACTTATAATGTTTGCATTTTCCATGTTCTCATATAGACTTCATACAATGAATTTTTAATGACAGCATAATGGTCCATTGAATGCATGCACCATGATTTACTTAACCGCTCTCCATTTTTGTTTCTTTTCTTCTGAATATTATAGGATATAATTCTGTTTCCTAACACTTGGGCACATGGGACATCACCATTTTTTTTTTTACTTTTTAAAATTCAAATTAAATCTGGGTTTGAATTCTTATGTGCAGTGCTGGCATGACACCCAACAGCAGCCAAGAGTGGGGAGCTTGTTCCCATGTGTATATGCAGATTATCTGAAGAATGCTTGGTGTCAAAGCTAGGGTACTTTTGACTGTAAGCAACGCAAATCTACCCAAGCTGGCCTAAACCATAAAGGAGATGTAATGGCCTGTGTAACTGGACGTTTGGAGGAAGCTTCAAGACTGGTTTGCTTTAGTTCCCTGACAAAATCTTCGAGGATTTAGTTTCTCCCTGTTTCTGCTCTGCTTTCTATAATGTCAGTTTCACCTTGGTGGCAAGGTGGTTGCCAACTGATGCTACATGCTTCCTTGTGTTTGCTCAGAGATGGGGAAGAGGTAGAGAGAAAGAGACAAGAGGAATTCTTCCAGAAGCTTCCTCCACATAGCAAGCAAATTTCTTTCACAGAAGTTCCCAAGAAATGTTGCCTTTCCCATTGGCCTAAATTAGGTCATGTGCCCATTCCAGAACCAAGAGCCCTGGCTAGTGGCCAGAATTCAGCTCCTTAGTTTTTATATTGAGCCATATTCCTCCTTTCTACAACTAAAAGTCCATGTATCTCCCCTAAAGCATAACTGCAGTGCATGAGGAAGTAAACCAAAAGTGGAGGTAGGAAAAGGAATGAATTTGCAGACACAACCAAAATGTCTCCTATACCTTCCAACTTTTGTTTTCAACCCTAGAAACCAAAGCAGCCTGCTACTCTAAAACAGCTAATGGACTCCCAGAGGCGCAGCCACCCAAACTCTAGGCCCAAAGGTTCCTTTGTCTTTTAGGTTGGGAAAGATCAGCTACCCCTTCTTTTGCCCCTCTAAGAGCAATGAAAACAAAACATGGATTTAATTTCATCATAAATGATCCTGCCACACCATCCCTGTACTTAAAATCTTTTCTGATCTCTTTTGAAGGAAGACAAAGACTAGTAATGTTAGAGTAGGTAGATAGCTAGACATAAACAGGGAGAAGGAGGGGGACTTTGGAGGGATGCTCGCTTACATTCTACACAGCGTGCACAAGCTGTTCCTGAGGGATCAGGAGTGAGGGTACAGATAATAGACTGGCCAAAACCGGCTGTTTCCAACATGTAAGAGAAGTTGACCTTGGCTTTACCTCCAAGTACATTAAATGCTCACTAACATAGTAAAAATCTCTCCTCCCCGCACCATGACATCGCTGAGGAGAACCAATAGAGTCAGACCCCTCCCACCGGATGTGAGGGTGGAGCAAGCCCCATCGCCAGGAGGCCTCCACCTGTTCCCCTTGAAACCTAACCCCAGTTAGTGAGTATTCATCTCCCTTCATATAATAAAGGCTCCCTACTGTTCCCTCAGTGGGACCCCCTCTGGGTCTGCCCATGCCCTAACTCTCCAGAGTGTACTCTTTTGTCTTTTTCTGAACTCTAAATCTCCCCGCATCTGAAAGAAGCCAATCTGAATAAACTCTTAATGCTCAATGGCTTTCCTGTGTCTGTTCTTGACTTCTTCCTTGAAATGAGACCAAGGACCCATCTTCAGTAACATTGAAACTGAAAACTCTCCTTAATTCGAAATGAAAGGACCAGGATAAATGGACTTGAACGGGATTTGCACCATCCCAAATAGTGTTAAAAAACAAAATTCAACTGAGTGAATTTGAAAATCTAACTGGCTTTATTAAGTGATTCATGAATCAGCCAGCATCACATCCCATCCCAGCAAGTAGAGAGAGTTCCAAGGAGTTGCATAAAATGGAAGGTTTTTATAGGAAGTAGCATGGGGCAAAAAGTTATTAACAAAAGAAAGGAAGGGATTTTTTCAGGCCAGGTCACCTTCCCTTAAGGGAAAAAGAGGGGGTCCTAACATGCAGATTACCTAACCTTTTTGCAGGATAGGGAGGGTCCATGTGACTGATTACCTCATTGGTGCTGATCAGAAAGTCCCTGACTGACTGTTCAGAGGTCACATTCCTGGAATAGATTGAGACCATAATTGTGCCTTGGTTTGCTCTCCTGAGTTGGAGGGCAGGGGGAAATGACTCCATTTTGGGCTTGTTTTTTAGCAACAGTTTGTCCAAAATATATATAAATATATATATATATATATATATATATATATATATATATATATATATATATATATATATAAGCACTTGGGACAATAGAACTACTGCTTCAAATCACACACATACTTGGTTAAAGACTTAAATTTAGTAAAACTTTATTAATAACCTTTGCTCCTCTAGTTCACTCATCTTCACCATCTCACTTCCCACTCTTAAAGTCAAGAGTTGGGCTAGTGAATCCCGAACGCGACTGAAATTTCCTTCCGTAGTGAATGGATAAACTGTGGTACATCCAGACAATGGAAATATTCATTTAAAGAATTCATTTAAAGAATATTCATATCAAGCCACAAAAAAGACATGAAGGAGCCTCAAATGCATATTACTAAGTGAAAGAAGCCAATCTGAAAAGGCTTCATACTGCATGATTCTAACTATATGACATTCTGGAAAATACAAAGCTATGAAGACAGTAAAAAGGTCAGTGGTTGCCCGGGGATTGAGGGCAGGGATGTATAAGTGGAGCACCGAAGATTTTTAGGGCAGTACGTTTGTCCAGATCCATAGAATGTTCACTGGGAGTGAACAGTAATGTAAACTTGGGACTTTGGTTGGTGATGATGTGTTAGCGTAGGTTCACTGACTGTCACAAACGTGCCGGTCTGGTGCAGGATGTTGATGGCCCAGGGAGGCTGTGTTCATAGGGATTGGAGGTATGTGGGAATTCCCTGTACTTCCCATTCAATTTTACTGTGAACCTAAAAATGCTTTTTAAAAAATAGCCTGTTAAAAAATGCAGGCTGAGATTTGAAAGAACAGGGAACTGGGAGTCAGGAGAACTGGATTCAAATCTGGACTGTCATTTACAAGCTGTGTGATTTTAAATTATTTTAACTTTTCTGTGCCTTAGCTAAGTTACCTGTAAAATGAAGTTAATATTCATCCATCACACATGACGAGACAACATAGGTACTTCCACAGAGCACACAGGAGGTGCTCAAAGATGTCAGTTGAGAATGAAGAGGACAAGGGAAAGATGGGGAGGAAATCAGGATTTCATAGCCAAGATAGATGCCAGTGGAGAGTTTTACAACAAGATCAACCAACTAGTGATTGAGGATGAGATAATCATGGGTTATTTTTTCCCTTCATCTGTTCCACTCCACTTTGGATCTTGGCTTTGGCTTTATCAAATTTAATAAAACATCCATTATTGCTTGAGTTACTCAAAATACTACCCTTGCCTTCATTCCCCATTGACAGCTGATAGGAAGGAATGTGATTTGGGATAGTTTTGTTGTAACTGTTGTTGGCTTTCACTTGACTTAATATTTGTTGTGGACCTAAATAGCACTGGTATTTATGCTGGGCACTGGGGGTGAGACAGTGAATAAGCCAGACTTGGGCCCAGCCATCACAGGGCTTATATTTAGTGTGAAAGATAGGCATTAATCAAACAATGCAGTATTTTGTGTTACAGTGGGAAGTACAGAGAATCAGGAAACCAGACAGCATGGGAACAAACTGTCTTTGTGGTCATGGAAGGCCTCCCTTAATGTCCGAGCACTGATCACACTGAATTCTGAGGCGTGGGAAGCTGGGTTAGCGCGCAGAGTGTAGGACAGTGGTTCTCACACTTTAGCGTGCTTCAGAGTCACCTGGAGGGCTTGGAGATTAAAAAACATAGTGGCTAGAAACAACAAACATTTATTACAACAAACTGTGAGAGTTTCTGTGGGTCAGGAGTCCAGAAACCACTTAGCTGAGTGATTATGGCTCAGGGTCTCTCATAAGGTTGCAGTCAAGGTACCAGACGGGAAGGATCTGCTTCCAAAAGGATAGGCTCACTCTTGTGGGCTTCTCTACAGGGCTGTCTCACCGCATGGCTGGTGGCTCCGGAGAGAGGAGACAGAGACAGAGAGGAGAGGAACAGAGAGAGAAAATTCCAAGGTGGAAGCCATGGTCTTTTTAAAAAATGTTCACTTTATTATTATTTTTTAGTAATACATGTCATTTAAATGTTCAATGGCTATTCTATGGTTATAATAAAATATTTTTATTAAGATCTCACATATTTTCTTTAAATATATTTTCTTTTATATTTTATAACCCAAAGATATGGCCTTTTTCCAGTTTTATTGCTACAATTGACATATAGCAGTGTATAAGTTTAAAGTTTACAAGATAGTGGCTTGGTATATGTATTCATTGTGAAATGATTGCCTTAATAAATTTAGTTAATATCCATCAACTCACATAGTTACAACTCTTTTTTTCCTTGCAATGAGGACTTTTAAGATCTGCTCTCTTAGCATTCAAAACTCCCAGTTATAAGATAAATAAGTTCTGGCAATGACTATCGTTAGCAATACTGTATTGTGTAATTGATTTTAGTTTTTAGAACAGTTTCAGATTTACAGCCAAATGGAGAAATAGTACACAAAGTTCCCATATGCCCTTGCTGGGGAAGGACCTCAAGAAGACATGCCATTTGAATTGTGAGCTGCATCCCAGCAATCAGAGGCTCCTAACCTCCTACCCTATCCTTGGAATGTGGGTTCTGCTTGCCTTCCAAGCGGCCAGAGGCTGCCTCAAGGACTAGCCTTGAGATAGTGATGTGTTGAGACCATCTGGATGGTATACGAGACTGAGCCCAGTTAAGACCTCTCTATATAAGATTTGGCAGGTGGGTGCAGAGAGCTAAGCATCTTGTGGCCACCCCAAGACAAGCCTTTTGTGTAAGTTCCCCTGCTTATTAAACCTGCCACCTGCCAGTCTAGAGTGGTCTGCCTCTCTTGGGTCTCTCCCTGCCCTCCACATATGGGGGCTGGTTTCAGATTACACCCCAAGCTCCCAAGGAGCTTCAGACCAGCAGCTCCATACCCAGTTTGTCCTACTATTAATATCTTGCATTCAATTACATATTATAGTTACAATCTGTGAACTAATGTTAATACAATATTATTAAACAAATTTGGTCCAAAGTCCATCCTTTATTTAGAATTCCTTAGTTTTTACCTAATGTCCTTTTATCTGTTGCAGAATATCATCCAGGATAGCACCTTACATTTAATTGTAATGTTTTCTTAGGCTTCTTTTGACTGACAGTTTCTCAGATTTTCCAAGTTTTTAATGACCTTGATAGTTTTGAGAAATATTGCTCAGGTATTTGTAGGACTGAAGTTGTTTTGTAACCTAATCTTTGAAGTGAGATCTCAGCACTTCTGTCCGTCCTCTATTAGAAGCAATTACTAATCTAGCCCACACTGGAGGAGAATTAAGTTCCATCTCTTGAGGGGAGGGGTATCAAATAATTTGTGGCCACATCTTTCAAAACCCCACAGCTTGTTAAGACACAGATTTAAAACCCCAGGGTTTCTGATCCAGTAAGTCTTCTGTGGGGTCCAAGAGTCTGCATTTCTAACAAGTTCCCAGGTGAAGCTCCTGCTGCTCGCCCGGGGACTTCTCCTTGAGAGCCACTAGGAGCAGGGCCTGGGCAAGAGACCTTGATGTGTACAAGGAACTAAAAAACGTTAATTAGATCAAGATCCTTTTCTTGTAAGTACTGAAATCAGTCTACTGGTTTAGCTTCTGGATTTTGCCAGTTAATTTTATAATAATAAAATTATTAGTTTTATATATATATATATATATACATACATTACTGCATAAAAGAGGTACAGTATCATGTGTTTATATTAGATAAGATTTATTAGTTGATTGTCACAAATGCCAGGGACAGAAATCAGGTATTTCCATCTGACATAAGGAGTAACTGGGACACAGAAATGCTAAGTGACTTGTGTAAGGTCACAGCTAGCTAAGGATAGGGCCAATCTTAGGACTGGCCATTTGAACCCTGGAGCAGCATAATTTCTATTTTACCAGGCTCTTTCATACTGTTCCCAACTTCTAGGACTCTGCCACCTTTTGGAGAAGGATTAATAAAACTAGGTACTTGATAGTTCAAGAAATCAAATCAACAGAATACATAGACTTAAAGTGGCATTTTGTATAGTGGAAAACGGAGGAGTGAAACAAGTGATTTGGAAGCTCAGGAAGGTTAGCAGCAATGGTTTGCTGCTTAAGTTGAGAAAACTGCCCTCCGCACTGATATGCAATTTTGTCGTGCTCACTGACCACAGCTGCCATCAAGTACACTCTGCTTCCCGGGAGCACTTGAGAATGCCCTGGAGAAACCACAGGCCACAGGTCGTCTTTTTGTCTGCCTGTGCACTCCAACAGAATTGCTTAGCTCTGCGGGCAAAGTTCCCCGTTAAAGAGGTTGTTAGTATATCTCTTTTAGGCTTTGGTTTGAACAGAAGACATGGTAGTCTACATTCCTTACCGCCATCAAGGTGACCAAGATGTACTTGAAAATATGTGTCTTTGAGTGTACGTATTACTTTTTTTTAAGATTAAAGATGCAACTATTAAGCAAAGATTTGGGTGCATTAATACCCAATGAGGCATAAAAGCTAAAGAACTACATACCAACAATCTTATTCAGTGAGAAAACTAGTCCAATCAGACCAAAGGCATGGCTTCCAGTTATGTTTTTTCCTTTCCTTAGAGAGCATTCTCTACCTTTCTTTTAGTTGATGTTCACGTATAACAAAAATAAAGCAAGGTTTGGTGGAAACGGTTAAAATATTACTTCATAAATTCACATTAGGAAATAATGATTTCATATACTGAGCCCTGAGTTCAAGTTCACACTTATGCAGACAAAGAATATCTAATACATAGGCTCCTGTCCAAAAGTGGCGTTGGCGGTGGTGAAGCATGAAACTGAGTCAGGGAGCTGTCCTAGGGTGGTGGTGGTGGTGAGGAGGGGTGAAAGACAGTGCCAATGACCTTAAATTGAGCCTTCCCAAAATGGTAGTGGTGGTGGGGATATGAAACAGTGACCTTACAATTAATTCTGCCCAATAGTGTTAGGGAGAGTGTGCACGTGGCACGGAAGGCACGAAAGGAAATGTCAGTGATCTTACACTTGATTCTGTCCAATGGTGTTGATGGTGGCGACATGAAACAGAGTCAGTGACTTAACAATCCTGTCCAAAAGTGTTTAAAGAGCTGGGTGGGAAAATGGGGAGGCGGGAGTGGGAGATGGGGGAAGGAGGCGGGGAGGGAGGAGGCAGGAGAGCCACGAAACAGAGTCAGTGACGTTAATTTGGCGTGTCCAATGGTGGCAGGGCGGAAGGGGGGGCATGAAAGAGAGCCAGTGAGATTATATTTAATTTTGCTCAAAGGTGGTGGTAGCGGTGGAGAACAGGCAACAGCCACTACAGTTAAGTGGCAATAGAACATGAAAATCGAAGTGTCAAGATCCAACGAAAACCCTGAAGTGCAGCAGTCCGCTCCCCTAGGGAAGACCCCCCGGAAGAGGTGCCTCCGGTTGAGAGTGGCCTTGAATGACGCGTGGAATAGAATTCCGGGAGTGGGCTGCTGGCCTCCTCACGGTCCCCGGGCGCTATCTCGGGGGACCAAGTCGGGTGTGTGATCCGGGCAGCTGTACTTGCCCGGCCCGGCTAGGTCCCAGGAGCCAGGGAGCGACGAACAGACAACTAAACTCGGGCAACAGAAAGCAAGGGCGGCGACGGCGGTTGCGAGTCAGAGACCGGCGCCGGCCCCGCTGCCCTCGACACCGCCCCCCTCACCCCGGCGCCCCGCGTGCTCCGCGTACGTGCGGCTGCCGGCTCCACCCCCGTGGGCGGGGCCTGGGGAAGCCGGGGGCAGCCGCGGCGCGGCCGCGGGAGCTGCTGCTGCTGCTGCTGCGGCGGCGGCTGCACCCGCGCCGCGTACGTGCGGCTGCCGGCTCCACCCCCGTGGGCGGGGCCTGGGGAAGCCGGGGGCAGCCGCGGGCGGCCGGCGGCGGCCCGGGAGCTGCTGCTGCTGCTGCGGCGGCTGCACCCGCGGCGCTGAGGCCGAGGCGGAGGCCCGGGTGCGCTCTTGGCGAACGTGCCGGCTCGGCTTGGCTGCACCGGCCCCTGAGGCCGCCTGGGCGTCTCGACTGGCCTGTGCACAGCCCCGGCGAGGATGCGGCTGTTCTGCTGGCTGCTGAAGCAGACGGTGCCCAAGCAGATCGAGCGCTACTCGCGTTTCTCGCCTTCGCCGCTCTCCATCAAGCAGTTCCTGGACTTCGGTGAGTACGGGGCTGCGGGTCCCCACGGTCGTCACGGCCCCTGCGGGTCCGGGACGCGGAGCCGCTGCCTTCGGGGCCCACCGCTGCAGCCTCGGGTCTCCGCAGCCTCGGGGCAAAGTCCGTGGGAACCGCGGGCGGGGCTCCGGGATGCTTGGGGGCTCTCCCAGGGACTCGGCTTTGGGGGCACGAAGGGGCAGGGCCTGGCACCCGCACACCGGCAGGGGGCTTACCCGGAGATAGAAAGCACGTCCCGGATATCATCCCCGCGGGTCTCGCCAAACCTGCCTCGTTAGCTTCAAATCTACTTGACGCAGACCTCCCCGCCCTTAAAACTTCGGGGTACAGTGTGGGTGGTTTTTTAACGTTTTTAATCTTACATTCTTGTTTTGGTTGGATAACAGCTGTGTAGAAACACTTCGCGGTGGAAGAAATTATGCAATGGTATTTTGTTCCTTTTCTGTTCTGAGGCGCTCCAGTGTGGCCGGAGCGCAGGACTTGAACTGTTGCCCTCCTCGTGTTATGTTAAACCAGTTAGAGGCCTGGACTTCAAACGCCTTAGATGCTGGGGAAGAGCAAGCGTGTGGGCTCCAAGCGTCAGAGCAGGGTCTGATACAACCGCTGCTTCGCTGCCAGAACCTTCTATCACGCCTCTCCATTGTGTCTGACCCACCTTGGCCCCTGTCGGGTGGGCTGGTGGGCAGCTTCCAGGGGCTGAGGTGGGAGCAAAGAAGGCCCGGCCCCCGTGCTGCCTGAGGCCTAGCTGAGATGGGTATAGATTCCTCCACCTTCTGTTAACCGGATCGTGTTTCTCCAGAGAGGTGCCGTTTCAACTGCAGAGCGAACACTCGCAATTGTTGGTGCGAGGGAGCTGGTTGTGAAACATCTGAAAGTAAAAAAAAAAAAAAAGTGCGTCCAGGTATCAGAACAGACCTCGGCATCCAGGAAGGAGGGCAAAATGGAACAGCAAAGATGTTTTAAGCTCTCGAGGGAAAATAATGGTCGTGTGTTTATTTAATGAATTTTCCATAAATGTCAAGGGATGGTATCAGGTGGGCATACAAACTAAACTGCAGAGTAGGTGGAACATTCCAGGAAGACTCAATATGCAAAATATGTTTTTGTCCATACTTAAAAAGTTGGGATGAGAAGAAAGGAATAGGTTAAAGTTGAGACCGAATTAAATTTCAAGAAACCAATTTGCCAGAGAATGATGAGGGAAGTCAAAGTTCAAAGAGATGTTGATTTTCACATCTTAAAACTTCACTCTCAAAAGCTTTTCAGTAGTTTAATCTCTGGCCACCTGTGAGCCTTTTAGAGGTTTGAGGCCGCTCCTGGCTTCAGGGTTAAGAAAGTGTCTCTGAAGCCATATAAATAGCATGTTCTCCATCTCTGTGGTTTAGAAAAAATTCTGAAGATATCAGTCTTTCATTGGGGCAAACTGAGCCAGGTTAATTTACAATAAAAGGGACAGAAGGAATCCAGAAGCTCCCAATTCCTCCCTTCCACCCTCAAAGCTAAAGTGATAACTCTAAAAACTTGACAAAATTTCAGCGGGTTTATTTGCATAGGAGCTAGTATCTCTACCCACATTAATAGGTGTCTTGGTAAGGACATGATTTGAGTAGGAAAACCACAGTGGGGGAGAGTGTTACTGTAAACCCATGGGACCATGGAAGCAAATGTTCTAATTCTTGCTCTGCCACCAACTCATACTTAAAAAGTTGGTATAACTATGTGAACCTCACTGGGGTTCATTTTCCTCATTAATAAAACACATGGATTGTATCAGGTAATCTCTAAAGCACAGCTCCGAAACTGTGTGATTATAATTTCAAAGGAAAAGCAATGAGCTTTTTACAAGAAAGTTACCAAATCTGTTGATAGATATTTCCCATAAAAGGTTTCTGACCTATTTGGGGAGGGTGTGGAGGGATACGCTAATCTAGGATAATGAAAGAAACCTAATATTTAAAGTCTTTTTCATATAAGGAAGCTCATAGAAGAGCTATATGTATATGTGTGGAATTTGCTAGAAACTACAAGCCTGTTTGTAATACCCAGAGACAGGTTGCAAGCAGCCTATAAGAGTTGTTACAAGGACCATCTCGACTTCTACGTTTCTCTTAGTTCTTGCCCGTGATGAAAGTTCTATTTTGGTAAGTGGTGTGAGAGTATGAGAATTTAGAATGGGTGTGGGGATATTTTGAGGTGAGGAGGAAGAAGAGTAAAGAGGCTTAATTCCCCTGTTTGATTGGAGAGAACTGCAGGGGAGGGCTGCCTCCAATGCTTAAAGGAACAGATGTGGGGAGCGGCAAATACATGAACCAGCCAGGTGGGACAGTGGCAAACTCCCAGGTAATATGCTGGCTCTGCAAGGGGCAGCTTGTATATAGTGGTGAGCATAGCTGCCTTCCGCGAGGGGCAGCTGATTGGCACCATCTCAGTATATTGTAAAAGACCTGGGGCTCAAGCAAAATGTATTTGTGGACTGTGTTGACCCACAGGCCGCCACTTTGTGAACTTTATGACTTTCTCCCAGGCTACTTTATAGATGGGACCAGAGCAAAGATAGACATGGAATTCCACATTTACAGTATCTGATATAATCATGTCAACAAATAAATTGTGGTTTCTATGGCCACCAAGACAGCTTTATTGTTTGTACTAATGTATCCACACTGGTCAATAAGGAGATGACCTTCCTTGTTGAAGAGTGAAGACTGAAAACTGGTAGTTACTCTGGAAGCCAGGGTTTTATTTAAAGGAGGGTTTCACATTCTCAGCCCTCTTGGCATTTGGGGGCAGGTCATTGTTGTTGGGGGACTGTTCTGTGCCTCATGGGAGGTTTACTGAAGCTGCATTCCTGGCCTCAACCCACTAGATGCCAGTAGCACCTCTGTTCCCACTGCTGACAACCAGGTATGTCTCCAGACAGTGCCATGTGCCCTGGGGAAGCAGAATCACCTCTGGTTTCCATGCCTGGGCACCATCCCCCAAACTTCTAATGTAAATGGTCCGGGGATGGGGTGCAGGGCATTGGCATTTTAGGAGCTCCCCAGGTTGTTCTTAAGCAAACCAGGGTTGAGAACCACTAATTAGATGGCCTTCTGGTTCTAGAGTACTCTCTCCCTTTCATCTGTGTGCCCTGTAAAATAAGTTTCTTGAATTCAGTCTTTACTTGAAATATAGCCTTCCACAGAGTTAGCAAGCATAGCAAGAACAGCAAGTCTTGGCAATGGATTTTGAGTTGCTAATGGCAATAGTGCATTCTAGAGGGGTGGGTTTTTAAAAAATGAGATTTTGGTTTTGGCCTGAGATTCCAGTTACATGGCTCCAAAGTCAAAAGGTGCAAAAGGACATAGAAGAGCCTGCTTCCTACTTTTGTCCACTAACCTCCCTGTCTTGTCCCTGTAGCTTTGATTTACTTTTGTCTGTACCTTGCTTTTTAAACTTAATGCCTTAGAAAACTTTCCATATCTGTATCTGCAGAACTTGCTTTTTCTTTTTTAGGGCTTCTGAGAATTTGTCTGTATGAGTGTACTATAATTTATCAGTCAGCTCTCTGCTGATGGCTTATAGGTCGTTTCTAATCTTTAACTGTGACAACCAGGGCTATAGTGAATTATTGTGCACATGATTTCATGACTGTATGTATTGGACAAATTCCTAAAACTTGACATTACTACCTCAAAGGGTATATGCATTTGAAATTTTCATAAACACTGTCAGCTTGTTTTCCATGGAAGTCATCTGTTTATACCATCACTAGAAGTTTCTGGGAGTACCTCTTTTCCTATACTTTTACTACATGGTTGTCAAACTTTTGGTAAGTGAAAAATAGTATTTAGATAGAATTTTTTTCTCCTCGAGTAAACATTTTTTAATTTTAGTTTTTAATTATTGAAAATTTTAAGCATCTATTGAAGTAGAGAGAATAGTATGATAAATTCCTGGGATCATTGTATTGATATCCATGTGCTGGTTGTCTATAGATGTTTATGTGTATATGCGGTCTATTAAATTTTCTTATCAGTGTCATACTTGTTTCAGGAAAAAGAATTTTTTTAATGTTAAGACCAATTTATCTTTCAGATTATCTGCTCTAAAGATTTGGTGGAATGCCCTTCTATGAAACCTTTTAAATTTAGAGTATTTGGGGGGACTATTGTATTTTAACAACTTTCTCTCTTCTGTGGTATTGATCTGTATAGATTTTCTGTTTCTTCTTGAGACCATTTTGATATACTTCTTTAGAAAATTATCCTAGTCATTGAGGTTTTAAGTCAGTTTGCATAGCTGAGACTCTCTTATCAGTCTTAATTCTGTCTATAGCTATCCCCCCTTTATTTCTTTTATGTTTGTTTTCTCCTCCCCACTTTTCTAGATTATATTAGATGATAGTTCATATGATTGGATTCATTTATTAATTTTTGACTTTTATAGTTCATTGATGTCTACTTTGACTTTCAGTTTCCCCTGGTTTATTTTGTTGTTTGCTTTACTCTTTGATTTATACATTTCTTTGCTGTTTTGTTGTCTATTTCAATAGGGAAGGCCCTTAACTAGTTAAGTCATTCCTCTGAGCACTGCTTCAGCAGCTGGTGTGTGTAGTAGTTGATACTTTTTCATCCCAGCTCTTCTGCATCTTCAGATTTTTATTCTATGAACTAAGAGTTGTTTTGAGTTTTTAAATTCCCAATGTAGGTGTGTCCTGTAGTTTAATTTTCTTTGTTTAGTTTTGTGCATTGCCATCACAGAATGTGATCTCAATTATTATTTCTTTAATTTATTGATGTTTACTTTGTAGCTCAATATATAGTCATTTCCTGTAAATGTTCCTTGGGCAGAAAAAAGAAGGTTATGTTCTCTTAGGTTACAGAGTTTGGTATATCAGATCTGCCATATTAATTATGTTATATAAATTTTCTATACCTTTACTTTTTAAAATGTACTTGGTCTGTCATGGCCTGAGAGAAGTTCAAGTCTCCAAATAATATGAATCTGTTTCTCCATATCTCGCCTATAGTTTTTGCTTTATGCCTTTGGTGTCATGATTGTCACTTACATATTCTTAACTCATGTCCTCATTGTGAGATGTGCCTTTTGGTGATACACAGTGCTGCCCTTTTACTAGTTTAATGCTTTTTGGCCTGCACTCAACCTTATTTGACATTGAGATCTAGATCTCTGTTTTCCTCTTGTTTACATTTTCTGGTAGAGCATTGCCATTTTATTAATTTTTTTTATTTTCAGTCTGAGTTACTTTTATTGAAATATTGTCTTGAAATGTATAAACTTGGGTTTTGCTTTATGAATCAAACTTTTTCTTTTATGTGGTTACGTTTCGCTAGTTTATATATTTATTGATATAGTAGATTTGTCATCTGTAATGATAAAGATCAATCATTTTCTTTTGCTTAATACCTTAATTTTTGTACCATATATCTTATTTGCTCTGTTTTATTATATTTCTTTAAATAATTAGGTTTGAATTTTTGGTTCTATTTCCAGTATTTTTATAATTATTTATTTCCTTAGACCTTCTTTGTCCATGGTCACTAGTAGCCACTTGGGCCTATTGATCACTGGAAATGTGGTTAGTGTGACTCAGAAATTAAATTGACTTAATTTAAATTTAAATTTAAAACTGATACTTGATTTAGCTAATTGGAAAACTGAGTATGTTTAGAACAGTTTGGATATGTGAATCTATTTTAACTGTAAATTTGATGTAATCTAATTATAGGTCAGTTATTTCTGATAAAAATTTAGCTTTTGAATCAAGATGTGCTGTAAGTATAAAATACTAGATTTCAAAGACCTACTATAAAAAACAGCTCAGTATATTTTTATATTCATTCCTTGTTGAAATTATATTATTTTGGATATGTTGGGTTAAATAACATATCAACAATTTCACCTCTTTCTTTTTGTGTTAATGTGGCTGCTAGGAAATTTTAAATTATGGCTCACATTGTATTTCTATTGGAAAGTGAGGCTGCAGATAGTATGTACCAATTCCTTATTAGGAGTAATAGAAACATCACATTTTAATATTGAGAATAAACACTGATTTTATTTCTCAATATAACTTTTATATGTATATTTTTACCTGTAAACCTGTTACTCTCAGGATTTGAGGACTAATTTATTGTATTTGAATGGCAATTAATGCTTTGTTATATTGGCAAATGTTGAGTAGTTCCATTGAGTAGTTGTTATGAATTAATAAGGAAAGGAGAACTTGGACTGTTATGACAAATGAAGATAAAACCTTCTGGTTCTTGAATGAATTCACAGGAAATGAGTCACACTTCCATTCGGACCTGTTTTCCATCTCTCAGTCTCACCCTGTGCACTGGTTCCTTCCTTCATCACTTTTATCCCCTCTGTGCATACTCTCTTCTCATTTGTTTTATTTCCCAGTTCCTTTGCGCTGTCTCCTGCATAGCTGCGCTTGTATCGAAGGTACTTGCTCCTGCCCCCTTTTACTTTCTTCTAAACTGCCTCTTTCCAGAGGGCAACACTGGTCTCTCTTACACCACTTGTAATCTCTCACAGCTTCCTCAGCGGTTTGCTGTCTGCGCTGCCGAGTGGACGCGCCACAAATGGTGATTACTAACTCCATATAAGGGTTACTAAACATTATGTCACTTTAATTCAGTCAGTTGCTATGTAAGTTTAAACTTCCATAATATCCCCACATTTAAATATAGCATCTCCCAAATAAAACCACCATAAAGCAGATTGTCTGACAACTCTGGGGCCTTTTCACAGAAAAGATTTCTATCCTAATCACACCGGTTCTGTGAACCTAGGAGCCTTAAGCTGTTAGAAGGCAGCAGCCAGCTTCCCTGTTTTCACTGTTCTGGAGGGTGAAAGGCCCAGCCTCCATCTGTTTTCCTTTAGAAAGTATTTCAGATTCTGATAACCCCCTGAGAGGTTGACTTTGGTTCCAAATGACTGCTCATCAGAAAGTCTCAGTTTTTCCAAGTCATATTGCTCCTTGAAGCCTGATTATCACTGGGGAAAATGGTGATTTTGTTTCTGAAGAAGATGAAAAGGTTTTTTTTTTAAATTAGGTTAAGAAAAACAATTGCATTCTATGTCCGAGTGTGTTTATTTTGTAGCTTTACATATATGCACAGGACACACCTTTTCTGTAAGCAGGAAGGTTGTCCTGTTAGGAGTTGCCAAGGATTTGACAGACGAACCTGCTTGGAGACAGAAGTCAACTATTCAGAATCCAAGGGAAAGAGGACAATTTCATATAGGATAAAGATATCTAACTTGGCTTAATGCATCTTGATCAATATTGAAATTTAAAGAAAGAATTGGCCTTTTGGGCCTTAATAATCTGATAGGGCTGGATTTCTACGTGACCTGGTTTATCAGGCTCTGAGCACTATGCGTGTTAGCTCCAGCTTCATTGTCTTTACAGTTTTGTATACTTTTAAAGGAGACACAAGGCCCCACTTACTGACCTGTTGATCGTTGGGTGGTTTCCTTACATTAAGCTTGGGGCAGCTGATCAGACTGTTGGATTTGTTACTGAATGGTATCAGAAAAATCATAAAGGAATCACTTTTCCTTTATGTCGTATGGAAATTTGATTATTTGATTTCTGTCATAATCAGATTTTAGTGTTGGGCAAATCCTTTCATTTTAGGCATACTGTAGTCTAAAATAGATTGTCAAACTCTAGTCCAAGGGCCAGCCACCTGTTTTGTTTTGTTTTTCAAATTAGTAGACTTCATTTTTGAGTAACTTCAGGTTCCCAGCAAAATTGGGCAGAAAGTACAGGTACCTCCCACATATACCATCCTCCCCAAATACAGCCTCCCCCACTGTCAACATCCCACGCTAGTGTGGCACATTTGTTAAAACCAATGAGCCAACCCTGACCCATCGTTACCACCCAAAGTCCATAGTTTAGGGTTCATTCTTTGTGTTGTATATTCTCTGGGTTTTAACAACACTTGTTTTTGTAAATAAAGTTTTATTGGAATACAGCTAAGCCCACTGATGACAATTATCTCTGGCTTCTGTCCTATAGCAGCAGAGTTGAGTAGTTGCCACAGAGACTGGCCCACAAAGCCAAACATGTTTGCCATTAGCCCTTTACAGATAAAGTTTGCGACCTCTAGTCTAAAATAATTCAGCTCCCTGCTAAAAAAAGTGTGCATTTCAGTGATAAAGCTGTTTCTCCTGAATGCTAGTAACCGTAAACCTTGGCTATCTACAGTGTGACTTTTGGGGTAGCTAAGACCCAGGGAATCAGGGGGTTTACCTATAGGGTACATGCCCCTGAGTTGAACTGCTTTGTGAAAGGCTTCGAGGGATTTCATAACTAATCTACAGGGCTGTCACCAAAGTTTAAGAGTACCAGATTCTTCACAGCCTTGCTCAAATGTGGTTTTATGATTTTAATTGTGTAATAAGTAACATAGAAGCTAAAAGTTTTATTTTTTCCCCATGTGAGATTACTCTCTGCACTTTGTTATGTGTAAAGTGCCCTTGACCATTTAGTAACTGGAATCTTGAGTCGTAATCATTTGCATGGATTCCTTGTGTCTGTTTGGCTTAGGCACCTATTTTGCTCTGTAAATGTTGTTTCCCATTGAGTCCCTCCTTTGCTAAGGTAATTACCAAAGAGTATACAATTAAAGGCATTTGGAAAGAATATCACCTGTAATTCTCCCATCCATTTTTTAGTGGTACTTTCCAGCTTTCACCTATATATTTACATATGTTAACACTGAATGTTGGTTCCCTTTTTACTTTCTTTGCACAGTCTGAGCTTTTATATATTCGGTCATTTCCAGTGCTTTTATCATGGTCAGATTTATCACCTATAGCATATTGTAAATTGTTACTAAATCCCTCTGGAATTTATTGCCATTTCTGACAAAACTTTTGTAGCTAACTCACTTTTGCTCTCTCTGTTATCCACTTGCACAGCAACAATTATTAAGACCTCATATCTTACTCTGGTGTTTCTTCTGTTTTATCACATACTAAGCTCACAGAGCAGTTAATATTTTTGGATTCCATTCAGTAGGACCACTTTTCTGATTTTAGCTATCAAATGCTAACTTTTGCCTTGCCCTTTGTGTTGAAATTTGGTGGAGTTCCTTATTTATTACTTTAGGTTTTAGAAGTTCTTGCCATCCTTGGCCTTTTTCTTCTTGATAAAGTAATTAACTTATAGAAAATGTGCTAAGGAGACTGGATGCATTACCTGGTCACTGAAACTAGCCTGGAAGCATCTTCTGTTAGCCCATTTTGCTTTTATGGCAGGGGGCCACTTTCCCTCCATACTTCCCCTCGTGGCAGAGCTGGGTTTGATTATGACCCATGGTGTCCTTCAGCTCCCTCAAGGAGAACCCTGATCCTGGTCAATGTCTCATCTTTGCTGAGACTATCCTTTTCTGCCATAATGAATGGCACAACAATCACAGCGAACTATGACATTTTCCCAGGTTGATACTCCCTCTAATTGAATGTTTGCGGTTCTAACTTGATGGGACATTATATCCCTAAGCATCACCCAAGCAGTCAAGCTTTTATTTTCATTCTTAGACTTGGCCTATGATTCTGCATGACCATTTGAGCTGACCAGTGTTGCTTTATTTCTTACCAGGGCATGGAGGCCAGTGTGTAATAGTCTTACTGTTGGGAATACATTTCTAAGTATCCCTAACATTTTCCCAGAGCACGAAGTTAAATATTTCCCCATGTTTTGTTTGTGAGTGAAGAGTAGGACCCTTTGAAATTTGTAACATGCATACTTTTCCCAAGAAATTATTATATTTTCGTAGACCAGAGCATGCTCAGAGTTTTATCTGAACCTTTCCTGGGTCAGTTCTAGAACAGTGCATTGTTTCCGTAACCTTGGGAGCACATATTCTTAATACCTGACCGTAGACTTTGTGTGAATTTGGCTAATTTCGCCTCTGCTTCAGAGATTAAGTAGAAAGCAAAATGATAATTGCTAGATTACCATTCCTATACTGGAATGTGTTTAAGTGTGCACTTTATTTCTGTTAAACCTTCAGCTGCTTGCTCACAGGGAGCCTCCCTTTCTCTAGAAACCGCTTCTTTCGTTAGTGCTTTTTACACATTCTCCACTATGTCATCTCTGGCCTACATACTCATATTCCAGCTTCTTTAACTTGAGCTTGCTTCAGTAAAGCTGTTGAAGAAGGAATTAAAATGGACTGCATGGAAACTGGAAAAGTTTGAATAGATTCAACAAGCACGTACTGACTACTTACCAACACCTGGGATAAAATACAATATCCTTGAATTCTCACAACAGTCATGTCCATTTTACAACTTGGAAACTGAAGTTCAGGGCAGCTAAGAAAATTATCCACACATACAGTAGGTAGGGGTGCCACCACCTGCTCACCTTCCTGCCCCTCCCTAGCTGAGGAAGTAGGTAAGAACTAGGCATGGTATGGGACCAAAACTCACCAGAGGGTAAGATGGACATGTGTGCCCTGTCACTGCTTTTCAAGAGTCCCCACATCTTGAAGTACAGCTACTTAATTCCTTCATGAATGTGTTCAGCAGTTTTCATCCTCCTCATTTAGGCTCATCTAAAAGAGTTGATAATGCTGAAAAGTCTCTTTAGACGATGAAGATATTCAAGGTCAATTTCCTAAGAGGCTGAAACAAAAGAAACCTGGAAGTAGGGACTAAAACTAATTGGATAAATAGAAAAGTTTGGGGTGCTTAATAGCCACTGAGCCTGAAGAGTTCTTTGATTTGTTTTTCCTCGTTGAATTCTCTGTGATTACATGTTAGTCAGTGGTTCTCGGTTCTGGCTGCTCATGAGAAGCATGTGGGGAGCTCCTAAAATGAATGATGCCTGCCCCCCAAAGAAGTCAATAAAGTCAATGTCTGGAGGTAAGGCCTAGGCCCTGGTATTTTTGAGTTACCCAGGTGATTGTAATGTGCTTCCTGAGTTGAGGCTACTGTGTCAGATTGAGTAAAATTTTTCCCTGAGCATAAGATCTGTGAACCACTTTGGCGGGGGATAGAGTCTGTGTGGTGCTAAAGGTTAACACTTAATAGTTTAGGAGTCCATCAGTGTTAGCTGAACGCCCTGGATTTGGAATGAAGTGGAAACTAGAAGCATTGGGAAATAGTCATGGCACAGTTGCTGCCTTTAAGGATCTTATAGCTAAATGAGAAGCTGACACAATTACATAAATTTATATATGCTAGCCAAAATTTATGACTCCTATGAGTTTGTGGCATGGTTTCTGGGTGTCCCTACCTCTCCCTTGAAGGTTTGTGTAACAGAGGTGGATTCTGGGACTGTGTTAGGTGTTAACACAATTGTCCTTTATCTGAAGTCCTTGGAAGCTGTCTGAATAGAGAACACAAATAGAAGAACATATGCCGATGTATGTACTCTTTCTTAACTTCTAGCTCCTTTCCTTGGCTGCTTACTCCTGGCATGCAGTGCTCTCTCCAGAGTTGTCGCAAAATTTACATTTTTAGTCAGTGTTGGTATAGGATAAGTAATTGTAAAGTGTAGAGATACAAATCAAGATCTTATGCTCTTAGATTCAGTCAGTGGGAGCTTCAGCCTAGAGATCCTCTCTCCAACTGCCCAGTTTCATATGTGGGAAAGTAGTGAAGAGACAGCCCAAACCATCAGCTCGTTGTTGACATAACATTTTGGCCACCTCTTCCAAAGCGAACCAGAAATTATGGTTCCTAGGGGGTGAAGGGGACTTACATTTGTGTACCACTCTCTGCCAGACACACTAGTGGACAGATGGAGCTATAATTCTCACAACATCCAGGTGAAATAGATGCTGCCATTTCTTGGATGAAGACGATAAAGCTTAGATGATTTAAGTATCTTGCCTGAGCAGTTAGGGCCCAAGCCATAGTTAAAATTCAGGTAGACTGAGCTTTTAAACCTAAGCTTTTTTTGGTTCAACATAGTATACCATTTCATTCAACATAATGTACCATTGCTCCAGGGCAATTATTTCTAGCGAATAATAATCTCTGTTAGTAATGCTGAGGTTTTGTCTAAATTTGTTCTGTTAGACAGTCAGGAAATTGCATAACCTGTTGCTCATCTAGTCTTGTCATTTCTGGACTATCAGACTGATCACCTACTTCATTTATTTACACTGAAATAATTGTTATTCTGAGGACTGCCGCCACGTGGTGGCCTGCCTGCCGTCTCTGGGAATATGAGAAGCAGTCTGTGTAGACTTGTACTCATCCAGTCACAGTCTTGTTGCCCTGGTGACATTGAGAACGTGCAGCACAACGTATGGCACATGGTAGGTGCTTGGTAGATGTTGACTGTGCTTTTATTATGGAAAGTTAGTGACACAGCATTTCCTGGATGAAATCAGCTTCCTGCTGAGAATATAAGCTGTGTAGGGAGCTCTTAACCTTGAATGTTAATTATCTTAGAGTTTGTTCTCTGCCTGTCCCAACTGAACTGATTGTTCTCCAAGAAGCATAGCCCTTGCAGCACATCCGTACTGTTGAGCGTGACTGGCTTTGGGTCCCGTTCATTCACTGTAATGATTACCGTAACATTCTCTCAACCTCAAAGATGAGTACAGTGCGACCTTTACTAAACCATTCCTGCTTCCATGACAACAGAGCACCCTGTAACTCACCAGTCCACTGTTTGGCCCCTTCTGGAATCAGGCTGACATGGATCTGGCTACGATGGTTACTCACATGCTCTAGCCGGTCATAGCTCTGTTTGTGACTTCAGTTCCGAACACAGCCCTGCCTTTTCTGTCCACTCTCTGGCCCTACACACCATATTGACAGTTTCTGCCACTTTATCATCACCTTCCTACCTATGTTTTGGCTCCTCTTCCCCTAACTTTAAGGATTTGAAGACCCCTAAATGATTTGTATTCCATGTATTTTATAGAATGAATTGATCTGTCTATAAGAGGAATTTACCATTGCCAGCAAATGTTATCTTGAACCCTGAATTTTGTTTGCTCTAGTAAGTTTACTAGGCATTTTAATGTTCAGTTCCAATCAGGAAATATTAAACGCCTGCAATGTGCCAGGTATTGCACTAATGGATTCTTCCATTTTTTTGAGGAATTCCGGGACCACAGGACATAGAACTCAGTGACTGGGGGCAATGGCAGAGGGGTTGTCCAGGCAGAGGGCACAAATTGTGGGCCCACAGGGAAATCCATTTGCAACTTGCTTTGGCCTTATCTGGCACATGGAGGGGCAGGTTTCTCACTGATCTGTTTATATATCTACCTTCAAAAGAGAAAACAAACAGGTGTTCTAAAGAGAGGATCAAGGTGCTAGTGGATGTTGCTTTTTTTCCTTCAGCACAGGCACAGATGTCCCTCAGGGAAGGCTCCAATAACCTTCACCTCCCTTAATGAAGAACCCCATCACGATCATGCTGTACCATTTTTACAAACAACAAAAATCATTACATGGAAGTACCATGGGCTTCAGACCCCGTTAGAAAGATCTGCTTATAGTGTTCTGTGTGAGGTTTTTGTATTTTTTTTAGACTAGAATGACTCTAGTAGGTTTTAAAAAAAAGTAATAGAACAGCTCTAGTTTTAGAAAGACCTTTTTCCTTCAAAAACATCTTTGAATGACTTTGTATTTCCCCATGTAAATATACAATATTGCATATATTTTACCATTCCCTTGTTGTTGGATATTTAGGCTGTTTACAGTATCCCTCCCAAACTTTTTTATTTTTATTTTTTTATTTTGGTGTCACTAATCTACAATTACATGAGTGACATTATGGTTACTAGACTCCCCTCATCATCAAATCCCCCCCAGAAACCCCATTACGGTCACTGTCCATCATTGTAGTAAGATGCTATAGAGTCACTACTTGTCTTCTCTGTGTTGTACAGCCCTCCCCGTGCCCACACACACATTATGCATGCTAATCATAATGCCCCTTTTCCCTGCCCTTATCCCTTCCTTCCCACCCATCCTCCCCAGTCCCTTTCCCTTTGGTAACTGTTAGTCCATTCTTGGGTTCTGTGAGTCTGCTGCTGTTTTGTTCCTTCAGTTTTTTTCTTTGTTCTTATACTCCACATATGAGTGAAATCATTTGATCCCAAACCTTTTATTTGGAAAAAAATTCAGACCTTAGAAAAAGTTGTAAGGTTAGTACTATTGGCACCCATGTATAGCACCCAAATTCACCAGTTACTTTGCCACATTTGCTTTTAACTTTCCCCACTCCATCCACCCCTATTCCTGTCTCCCTCTCTCCACACATGCTTTTTTGGCTGCTCCATTTGAGAGTAAGTTCAGACATCATGACTACCCCTAGATACTTAAGTAGATACATCCTAAACATAAGAGTATTCTCTTAATAACTATGGTACAGTTATCACACTTGGGGAATTTGTCATTGATATCATAATAAAATTGAATATTCAAATGTTCCCCAGGGGCTGATGGCTCCTGTATTAGACGTCTCGTGTCTAGAACATACTTGGAAGGCACTGTGGCAAAGGAGGCTGCTGAGCTCGGTGCAGCAGCACCCCTCAGAGGCTCCCATCTCAGTACTGTAGCACTGGGGATAGAGGGCTGGAGTGACAGGTCGGGCTGCTGGCTGAAGGCCGGAGAATGAAGTGAAGTCTGCAAACAGTAGGGTAACCCTTCACCCGGACCATCAGAACATTAGGAGGCAGGCAGTTGCCCTTAAGCAAAATAAAGGGCAAAAAGAAGGGGGCGGGGTTTCTTCTCTAAAGATACTGAATGGACTATTTAGGGAGAATTAGGGAAGCTGGTGTGGTGTTAAGACCCCAGCACAAAGCCCTCTGTAATCAGGTATTTGGGGTCCCCACTTACTCAGTCTTTAGGCTGCCTCACTCTCAAGCATTACTGAACAAGCCAGGATTGCCAGACATCTGAGGGAAGCACACAGTGAGAAAGAGAAAAACTAAGATAAATAAATGGCCAAAAAAAAAAAAATGGCCACAGAGGAAACAACATCAGGCAATAAATAGAAGAGTACTTTAAAATATAATTTGAGAATAAATCATCACCTCTTCTTGAACATCTTGAGGCAGGTCACATTTTCCGAAGATGCCACAATGATGTTTTTTCTACCACGAGCCCTTGCCAGCCCTCCATCAGGAGAGGGTGTCTCATCCTCTTCCCCTGGCGTCTGGACAGTCTGTGGCTGCTTAGACCAGTTGAGTACGGCATAAGGGGACTAGCTATGTGACTTCTGAGGCTGGGTCATAAAAGGATAGGCAGCGTCCTCCTTGTTTACTGAACCCATTCTAGAATCCTACCAGCCCAAGGCCACCAGGCTATGGGAAGCCCCTGGAGAGGTGCGAGCTCTGGAAGGCAATCCAGGTCAGCAAATAATTGGCCCAAGGATCAGACTTGTGAATGGGGGGCCTTCAGAAGCTTCCAGCCCCCACAGTCTAGTCACCCAGCTCCCGTCCTTTGAGTTTTCCCAGCTGAGGTCGCAGACAAGCCATCCCTCCTGTGTCCTGTCTGAATTCCTGACCCACAGCAGCTGTGAGCATAATAAAGTAGACACTAGGCAGAAAGTAGTGCAATAGCTGGGTGTTGTTGGGCTATTGGGTCTGATAGGGAATAAGGGGTGTGGGAAATCCCCAACCTTTGGCTCTTTGGCTCTGAAGTTTCTGGCTCACTGTTAGTAATATAACCCAAACACCGTCCAGCCTGGAGTGGAGGCCGCCTCGAGTTTGGTAGACCTACAAATCTGCTACCTCTTCTGTTTAATCTTTTAAATTCAGGAGTAAGTTTTCCCAAACAAAGGAAAACTGTTCAACTTCACAGGTAGTGAAATAGTACTTCTGGACATGGAGTAAGACAAACATTTTAAGAGTATGAATGAAACAAAAAAAAATATGAAGGAAGTCTTTTGAGAAGGGTATTCACCATCATTTGGTAGCTCTTCATTCACACTTGAGCTTGCTTCTTTTGAAGGCCTCATCAATTAATCATTGTTTAGCCCTGGTAAGTCCAAGAATTAATTACTTATGATTCTAGGATTCAATGTTTTCAAAAGATTGAAATCTTATAAATAAAAGTGGAGAAAAATAAAAAAGCTGCCCCTACCATGTTATTTTCTCAGTTATTATTTTACCATTTTAACATGGTTAATGGTAAAAATACATTGCAAACTCATTTATTTGACAGTATTTCCAGAATGAGCTGGTCATTCTATTGGGTTTTGGTGGCTTGCTAGTTATTTTTTCACTTACTGCTGTCCTTTTCCACTCCCTGATTCCATTACTCCCACTCCCAAGCCCTCCCCAACCAAGTATTAAAGCTGAAAGATGTGAACAAAGATAACCTTCAAGTAATTCAGACAGGAGACTACATTTTAGTGGGGAGCATGAACTCAGCCCTCTGCTTTAATTATAAGACCCATTATCATGGTACTTCATTACCCAAAGAAATAATCAACTTTTTTCTGAAGTAGTCAGAGTACCAGAGATTCACCAGAAATCAGTTATAAAGAATAAGTCTGAACTCTTGCTCTCAGAAGGCAAGTCCAATGCTCCTGGACTCCTCGGTGACCATCACTGAGAGGGCTCCCTGCATTAAATCAGAAGCCAATTGTGGTTCTCTGTCTATTCACCCTATGTCTGGGTAGACGGCAAGCTGGGTGGAACCTTTGTAGACAAAGCAAATCATACCCTTTGCAAATGTAGTAATTGTCTCCAACTTCTCAAGGATAGGGCAAAGCATGAAAAACAAACAAAACAGAAGAGAATTAAAGAGTCATCAAGCGAGGAAGAAAAACTGAAGGAATACACATGAGTATTTAAGCCAATGACTTATTTGCGATCACTAAGATTTTTCCGTGCCCATCACCCACCCCTTCTTTGTCATCTTCTGAACTGATACTTGAGTAAAATTTGATTGTTGTATTTAAATATCATGAAGTATATAGAGAAATACAGAATGAAAACAGAAAATCAAAATTAATTCAGACCGTCAAGTGAGTGGGGAAAAAAATGAAGGTGAATAACTGGAAACTACTCAATATGCCAGAAGACTTATAAAAACAGAAGCCTTTTGAGCAGACATTCAGTTAAAACCAAAAGATTCTTTTTGGCAAGTTTACTAAAAAAAAAAAGAAGAAAGGATTGTTGGGACCGTTTCATTTAAACCAAGTATCCAGCATTAATATATATGATAAAACGCTTTCAACTTATATGAGGAAAACCACAGAAAAGTTAAAAAAAATCAAGCATTTCATATTTATTTTTAGGTTCATTAATTAACTAAAAAAGACTTATCCCCCTGTTTAAGCTGATGTATAATTAAGGTATCTGAGTACAAAGAATTCATCTCTAAAGCTAAATTAGAATGTAGGAGGCAAAACCTGAGAATTTTCAGGTTTCTTTTTTTTTAAATACAAACTTCTGAAAGTATTACCTATTCTTCCAGTGAGTCATTGAGAGGCTACCAAAAGTGAGGCACTCTGATCAGTGCCACGGGGAATATAGAGGCAAATAAAGTTTCTTTCTATGCTTGTTTATAAGCAGGTGATAACCCAAGGAGGCTAGGTTAAATGCTTCCTGAAATTTAGTTATCTTAGGCCATGCTGAGTAGTTGAGTTTTATAGTTAGTGCAGAGTTGACCCATTTAAGCATCAAGACCTTTTATTTTAAAATAAGTAAAAGTGGATGGATAGTAAGAACATGGAACATATTGTAATCCTTTTAAATCCTTTTTTAATTATGTAGAATCATCAAATGAGCACAGATGACTGCCCTGAAGCAGAAGGCAGTTGAGCTTTCAGGGCTTAGCAAGTATCAGACTCTTTGATCTGGCACCCCATGGCCTCAGGCTGCTCTGCTTTGTCATCACCGGCATTATTAATGATTGCTACTTAATGAGCGCCTTCTTCTAAATTTTAAGAACTTGTTCATGATAAATGCTAAGCCCTTTTTAACCCTCAGCACAACCTCTACGAAACAGGTGCTGTTCTTATTTTATGGATGGTGTAATGGCACACGCCCACATTTGTGAAGTTTGTGGGTGCTCAAGTCAGGATTCGAACCCAAGTCTACGTCTGGCACTTGATTTTGGCATTGCTGTTCTGCAGGACTGTAGTCTTTTATCTGAATTCTGAAGTGCAAAAAGTCTCTAAAAAATTGAAGTTTTTCTTCGTGCCTTTGGTGGCAAAACCTAACCTGCACTGGCTTGAGGCCATGGTCTTTATCCTGCTCAGGGTAAATGCTGACAGATTTCACGGCAGCTCTGTTGTCTGTGTCATAGAATGTACTATGCAATGGATGTATGTCCTCCTTTTACCTTCCTAAAATCTGAACACCTTTACATTCTGAAACCACCTAGCCCTCTCCCACTTCTCATGGCCCAGACTCTTTACCCTGTGCCCATGCTTGTCATTTGCTGCTCCTGATAGACTGTTGATGTAGAAAGTTAAGCATGTAAGCTTTCACCACCCAAAAAAGTCAGGTAAGTTTTTCAGATCCTGAGCTCATCCTGACACTTCCAGTTCAACAGTACAGGGTTCTTCTTCCCCATTCCCTAACTTCCTTCTCCTACAGGGTGAGCGTCGGTATTTCGGTTAGGCTTTAAAAAATAGTCCTTTCTGTTTAATCAGGATGCAAAACATTTCTCCTGGCATATGAACATTTAGATGTACATTGTAATTCAGGAAGTAGGTTCTTCATTTTATAATGAGATTTCACTATGAGTTGATTTTAAATATCAGTATTTTTAGGATAATCAAAACGATTCATCTATAAACATATTTATACAGAGTATTTTAGGAATGATAAATATTACCTGAAGCAAAGCAGCCACAGTCATTTTAAATGTTTATCATCCAAGGCCAAATAAATGTGCATAGTAGATGTTGGAAGGTCATTGCTTGGATATTATACCCCTTCTCTGTTACTGGGAGTATTTCCCTTAGTTAAAGATATGCCGAAGGCCTTCAATATACTCACCTAAACATGGGAAGTAAAGGATGGATTGTTTAAGACTTATCTCTTTTGTTCTAACTTTTTTGAAAATGGAGAAAGGGAGTCAGGGTTCAGTAGGGGTAAGAAAGTTTCTGCAGATGACTTTCAAAAGCAAGTTCTTTTATTTCCAATCTTACCTGGTGGGGAAAGGAAAGGAGTAAACCAGAATTTGGCTGAAAGTGTTAGAAAATTGGATTTTTCTTCCAAATCTCTATTTGCCTGCCTTTATCACATTTGGAAGAAGGAGAAGTTTGGAGGAAAAAATTGTTAGATGAGCCCTGCTTCCCTCTCCCTGTGCCTGGCCCCGAGGGTGCCCATTTTCCAACAGCCTCCAGGGAATAAGGAGCTTCAGGAAGGCCTATGATAGCGTTGTGAGGCAGTTGGGATGTCCCCATAAGTATCACAGACCAAAGAAGGACTAGTGTTTATTAAACCCTTGCTCTGTGTCAGGTCTGTACACATTATTGCATTGAGTCTTTACAAAAACTGAAGTTTCATCCCCATTTTATAGATGAAGGCTGCTGAGATTCAGAGGTTAAAAAGCTTACCAAAGGTTTCCCACCCCCAAAATGGAGGAGTTGGGGCTGGTGCACATTTCTGTCTCCAGAGCTCATGGCTTTTCCCTGGGTTTGCAGCGGGGCTGGGAGGCCTGGGGCAAGACAATTCCTGTCAGGAATATTCTGGCCACCAAGCAGCGTGGGAAGGACTCAGGTTTCCTCTTTCAGGTGGCAGGGTACCTTTTCTTGCACTGTGTCCCAGTTATGTAAATTTTATGCACGACCAGCACAGGGCAACCACAGAAGACTCCTTGACCTCTGTTTTTATAGCTAGCCCTGTGTCTTACCCTCCACGATGTGCCACAGGAGATCACTCCACCTCTGAGCACGCCTGTGAGCTGGTCTCGGTGGCACATCTCAAGACCTGTGACTTGGTCAGAGCACGTCTTTGGCTGCTTCCCAGAGTAACAGAGCTCTGATTACTAAAGACACATTCAAAGAAAATCTCAGGCAGCAGTCGGCACACAGTAGGTGAATGTTTGTAGAATGAATGAATCTGTTGCCTTCTGGAAAGCCCTCTGAACAGGAGTGGATTTGCATGTTCTACTTTTGTGCTTGGTAGTTTCCCCACAGTGTTTATTTGAAAACAAATTCAAATTACATCCCAGGTCACTTTGATACCAGCGCTGGTAGCGCAAGGAACCTATTTGTGTTCAGGAGAAAAAAAACTGCTTTCAAGGTTGCCTCTTGAAATGAATGTTCTTTTTCTACTCTGATTAAATTATTTTAAACTTGCTATTTCAGAGGACAAAACTTTAACTAGAAGACTGCAGGATTATTAAATTTTCTCTTCCCAACCCATAATTGTGCTACCACAAGAGCACTTTGTTACTCCATCTGTTGGACTGTAAAATCATGTTACATTTTTCATCTCTTCACAGGAAGAGATAATGCATGTGAGAAAACTTCCTATATGTTTCTGCGAAAAGAGCTTCCTGTGCGCCTGGCTAACACCATGAGGGAAGTCAATCTGCTGCCAGATAATTTGCTTAACCGCCCTTCAGTGAGGTTGGTTCAGAGTTGGTAAGTGAATATGTGGCTTCAGTTGGCTCATCCCATAACGCTCTGAACACTTGGGATTGGGACTGTTCTCCCTAAAAGTACACCCATTGCCTGTGTGGGAATGAGTCATTCAGGATAGCCAGGTTTTCCAAGCAATTAAGGTTTGTTGTTGTATTTTTTTTTTTGAACTGACAATTTAAGATTGTCTTAATGAAAATACTTCTAAACTGTACTAGACACTTCCTTGACTTTTCACATTCTATTTTTCTGGTTATGAATGGGGTTGCTCATTGAAAAAAGAGTTGGAAAATTCAGAACAATGTCCAAGAATAGCAGAGCAGTGACCCAGGTGAGCCGGCCTGCAATCCTTTGGATAGGGCGCTGTGCCTCTTTGATCAAGTCTCAGCCTTGCCCCCCTTGTTTTCCTGTTAAAGAAGTCCCTTGAGGGCGGTACTCATTTTCAAACAAAGTCATTTAAAGGAGATCCAGATTGGAAAAATAGCAGTGCCTGCTGAGCTGTATTTACCCCATGAAAAACATGAAATATATTTTATGCCTTTGCGCTGCCCCTGATGGGTGCATGGAATGGACAGGGGCAGGGGCAGGGAGAGCATTTTAGGGGAACGGGATGATATGGACAGATGCAAGGGGAGTGGGACTATTCATTAGTTTGCATTAAAAGGGTTAATAGAGGCCAGGCACTGAAAGAGAATGGGCATTCAGCAGTCATTCTGCAGTAACATTAATTATATAAGAAATTCTTAGAGCTGAGTGAGGGGTCTGAGAAATGCCATACTGGGTGGTCTTAGAGACACAGCATCCTGTCCGTGTCCCAGCCAAACAGCAGCTCCTCACTGAGGCAGGCGCAGCAGCCCTGGAACCCAGCGGAGATTAGAGAGATGGCAACAGTGGCTTTGATCTCATAGTCAGGTGCTCAGTTTCATTTTACCCTGAACTCATAGCTTGTTTCAGAAGGAGCAGCAAGGACTTGTTTGCATGAGACCTCTTCATTGCTTCAAGACCATCAATAGAAATTTTCCAGCAGAAGGTACATAGTCACTATTGGGGACCACCCTGGTGGGGATGCCAAGTAGGCTAAATGACCTTTAAGTCTCCTGGTCACAGTGACAGTTAAACATCTACTGTTGCTCGTGGGAAGTTACTTGAGGGGCTTCAAAGTGAATTGCTGACCAAGCACAGGCTCAAAGTAAAATGTATTGGCTCTTATCTCCTCACCATTCCTCTTCAATAGCTATTCCAAACTGATGCATGCCATTTCTTCCTTTTCTTTTTTTAAACATTGAATTTTGAAATAATTTCCTATATAAGTAAAGGGTTTGCAAAACTACTAGCAAGAATTCCCATAATCCTTTAACCTTTGGCAACATTTATTCCATCACTCATATTCTCTCCCTTTCTCTCTCTCTCTCTCTATTATATCTGTGTATTTATGGTATACCACACATGTATACATGATACACACACACACACACACACACACACACACACACACACACACACACACACACTACACATAAACATTTTTTTCTGAACCATTTGGGTTGATGGTAAACATCATGCTCCTTTACCCCTAAATACTTTAGCATGTATGTTATTAGAACAACTCTTAGAAAATCAGACTGTGACTATCAAATTTGTAAATTTAACATTGCTCCAGTAGTATTTTCTAATGTGTAGAACTTGTTCTCAGCTTATTAATTGTTTTAATAGTGCTTTTTTTAAAGCAGTTTCTCTCCCCGTACAGGAATCCAGTTGAGGATCATGCATTGTGCTCAGTTGTCATTTCCTTCTCCTCTTAAAAGTGAATTTTATGTATAACAGGCTGTGAACCCCACATCAGTCAGAGTGTGTTCTCCTGGTTCTCTTGACTTTTAGGCTAGGAAGCTCAGCATAATCTTCAACTCCTCATCATTTATGACTTTGATCTTTAAATGACCTATGCACGTCGGAAATGACGGGGTGCCCCTCTAAAACTCTGTTGGCATGTGGCAGGACAGAGAGCGTCATTGTGGATGGCTGTCTTTGGCCTCTCAGAGAGGTTTGACCTGATGATTTCAACAATATCTAATCCATAGCCTTATATGCCCCTCTAGAGGCCTTCAGAAAGTATACCCAGAAATGAACATACTTTAGTATTAAGCATTGTCACAAATTTCAAGTGAGGCTGATTAATAAAATGTCATTCCTGTTAATGTATTTACATGCTTAACAGTAATTTTTGGTTGCTTGTAGTGCCTTTGTCCTCTCTCCAAAGTTGGATCATAGGATTACTGGTAATTAGTTGTTAGAAATAACTAAAATAAGAGGTAATTCTTTCTGGACATGCCCAAAGCACAGATCACACACCTCTGAGTAATTGGAATCTCTGAACCCCCACCAGATCCAGTGGGTTCTGTCTGGATGTAGCCGCTATAGTAATGTGTCTCTCTGGATCCCACTTTTCTGTGTTCTCCAGATGTTTATGTTGGACACGTTATTTCTTATACTGGCCCTGATTGAGATATGCAGCTATTCTTAATCCAGAAGCTATTCCAGAAGGCCTAAGAGACATTCCTTCTCCCCCATTACATGTTGATGAAATAAGTTTAACTCTGAGAAGGAACCTTCTTTATTTCTGGTTTCCAAGTTCTTAGCATGCACTGCAGTGTCACACATGTGCTTCTTACAACTTACATGCAGTTTTTTGAATAATCAGACTATAGACTTGGTGTACCAGTTAAAATATGTTTGTTGGTCGGCAGAAAATCCAACTACACCCAACTTAAGCTATGACCTGGCTTGTGTAACTGTAAGGTCCAGCCATAGTATAAACTTTCGGTGTTAGTCTGATTGAGAGATTCATAAGGTTCTCAAAGCCCAGTTTCCCACAGTGTCAGCTTCATTTTCAGGCTGCATTTCCTCATGGCGACAGAATAGCTGCAGCAGTTGCAGACTTCATGTCCACATAGCAGCACATTGTACAAAAGTGGAGCAAGTTTACTTCTGTCCCAAAGACCTCCAGAAGGTGGGCTTTCTTATTTTTCTGGCCTAACTTGAGGGAGTATGCCCATCCCTGAACCAATTCTGTGTTCAGGGGAATTTGACACAGTGACAGGCTTAGGCCAGGACTATTGGATTAATTAGTAATTAGTGACAAGAGAAATAAGATTTACCCAGAGAAAAACCAGGCCACACAGGAGCTGTGAGGCACCAGCCACCCCTGAGGCACTTGGGCTACATGGTGAGGGAATGGGATGGGATGGATGCCTGGGTGAAAATCCGGGGTACTCTCAGGAAGAGGGAAAGGAGGAATGGATGTTGGGATAGGCAGGTAACTCAGTAACTCTCCTTTTTTAGGTATATGCAAAGTTTTCTTGAGCTTTTGGAATATGAGAATAAGAGCCCTGAGGACCCAAAGGTCTTGGATAAGTAAGTATGGTGCCAAACTTACCTGAAAGTAAAAACATCCAGGTAAAATGTGTTTGGGTAAATGGAACTCATGTCATTAAGAACTGAGAAGTATAATTTGGGCATTAACCTAAGAGGCATTAGGTTTCTTAATGGGTCACCACTCAACATCGCATTTTTTAAAAATTTTGAGTTAAGAATGTAACAGTACAAAAGGAATAATAACACTTCAGATTATGCTTCATGATCTAATTCTTAACACTTTTACTGAGGGTGAACTGGTATGGGGCACTCACTGTAAATATTGCAGTAAATGTTCCACCTAGTGGTCGTTTTAAGAATGCAATGGCCTTTGTAGATAGATGAATGTATCTACTCAGTCATTTACAACTGTTTTTAAATTTTCAATATGATACTGCATTTGAGCTCAGAAAAAACTGTAATGCTTTCATTTTGGAGCAGCAGAGAAGAGTGGGCTTTTAATGTAACAACCTGAATTCTGTTGGTGCTCTTGTGCATGAAGACTGTTAAATTCCCATGCTGATGGAACATATTTGTTCTTTTATTTTCATTTTACCAGAAAATGCTAACTCTACCTTTGGTGTTTTTTTTTTTTAACCCCCAAGAGAGATTAAGTACCCTCTTCCGGTTATTTTCCTGCTGTTCACGTACACATAAGTGAATGCCTTTTGCAGCCCTGTTGTGTCAAGGAATTTCTCCCCACGTAATTGTGGCACCATACACCTTACAAATAAGGGTTCCATAAAAAGAACTAAGAGACACCACATGATACAAGTGACCTTAGCTCAAGGCATTTAACCCAACTCTTAAAGTCACAGATAAGGAAACCGAGGTCAGAGATGTGAAGTGACTCACCTAAGATCATAATGTAAGTTAGTACCAGAGCTAGATCTGTAAATCATGTTTCCTTTTCCTTAGTACATGGGTCTTAAAAATGTACCATACTGCCAGCACTGCTGGTATGAGCCATGAGTAGCTAGCTCAAGTTTAGTGTGTAAATTAAAATATAAGGGGAAAGAATCCTGACCTGTTTTATACTCTGCTGGGTGTCTTGTTAATGGATCTATGAAATGTACAAGGAAGGCAGTGGATTAGAGCCCCATATGCAGTGTTTGCCTTGCTATAAGGCATTGCTGTCATGTAAGGTATCAAAATGAAATGAATCAAATCCAGAAGCTTTGTTTCCTCAAGAGTCTTTGGCTGGTTACAGTTTGGCTGATAACCTAAAAATTAGGACTGACTTCTCTAGCTTTAAATGGTAGGATATGGATTTGTGGAAGTATATAATATGAAATTTCTGCTCTATGTTTCCCAGAGTCCTGTTCAGTTTCTGGAACAGGTTATCAGTCAGATGCAATTTGTGGGCAGGAGCCTGCTTTGTAAACAGCCAAGTGCTGGGTCTGGTGTGTGTGAGATCATACTGACGATAGCTCCCACTCAGTGAGTGTTTCTCACTTGCCCGGGTTCACACCGCTAGTTAGGATAATTGGGATTTTAGAAGCCTGATGCTTACAGCCAAAGAAGGAGTGAAAGTTGAGTGAGTGGTTTTACTCAGAGAGTGGCCTTGCTTGTTCAGTGAGAGGTTGTATAGGAGTCACTGACGGGGAAGTCATTTAAGTAAAGTGGAAGCGGCTTAGAGGATGGCATGTTTAGCATAATGATAAAATTTAGAAGAGCCCCAGGAGATGGGGAATGCATTCTGAGAACTGAACCATTGAGGCAAGTCTCCCCCCTTCAGATGAATTTTGGCACTTCTCTACTATAAAGAAACGTTTCACGTTAGCAATATTTAATTTCTGAGTATGTTGGAAAGAACATTATGTAAAGGACAAATTGTCCATTATAAAATCTCTTATGAATAATTATGACCTAATTTCAAGTTGATGTATTCATCTTTATTGTCTTTGTACATATGTATTTGTTACAGAAATATTTCATCATTGAGAAAAACAAGGCTATTCAGATAAGTAAAAAGGAAGCCACTCCAAATTTTCAGTATTAGGGGGACAACCACTGTTAACATTTTCCTTCCATCCATACTTTTTCCCTATCTCTATATGCATGCATATTTATGTGCAGAATATTTTTTATAAAAGTAGCAGTGTATATATTATAGAGCTACACCATTATTAATAGTTTCACAGTGGTCCAGCTAAAGATAAGTCATGTGATTTGACCTGTTGTCATTGGGTTTTAGAATGGTTTGGAGTTTTCTTGCTACTGTAAACAGTGCTCTAAGGAGCAGCTCTCCAACACAGCCATTGGCCTTGTCCCATTATTTTCCTAGGATCAGTTCCTGGGAGTACAATGACTTTCCCTAGGCTTGTGATGTATGTTATGAAGTTGCCCCTAGAAGTGTGTCAGTTGTGCTCCCACATTCTAGCCGACAGTGGTTAGTCTTTGTCAGCTGATAAGTGGAAAAGTTTTCTTCTATTATTTTGAAGATGGAGTTACTGGTGTTTGCATTTCCTCTGTAGTAAATTTTCCATGGCTACCAGATCCTTTGCCTAATTTTCTGTTAGGGTGCTCTTCATTTCCTTTGTTACAGTTAGTAACTCTTGCAAATATGTTTTTCCCAGTTTTCACTTTGTGTTTTTTTGACTTTATAATGTGTATGCCTATAAAGTTGCTGGAATTCCTCATAGTCATATCATTTGTTTCTTCAAGGCTTCTGCCTTTGGTATTATGCTTAGAACAGTCTTCCTTACCCTAAGGTTATATACTTACTCACCTGATATTTTAATCTTTTCTGTGATGTCATTCTTTTACATCTAAATCTTTTAACCCATTTTTTAATGTAAACCTTCAAATTGGTATATGACCTAAATTGTTAGCCCACTGTCCCAACTAATTTGATTGTTTTATTACTGTCTGGAAATGTCACTATATCAGTATGTTAAATTTTTATACACACATACTCACCTTTAGGCCTGGTTCCAAGCTTTTAATTTGGTTCCTTTGACTTGTCTTTCTATTCTTCGTTACCATTCTTAATATATTTTTCATCTGCATCTTTACAATAATACACCATAATACTCGAGTAGGTTTGTTTTAATTGCTTTGTTCTATCTGCATCTCATCACTATAGTTTACTGATGTGAGAAATTTATTACCAGGTTTCACCCTTAAAAAGTTTTATATTATTTATTCATGGAAGCTATTTCTTTGAGACTCTATAATAAATCCTTAGAGATTGTTTTGGATTGTCCTTGCATTGTCAGAAGAAATATTCATATATTCTGCAATTATTTATTCAGTGAACATTTATAGAGCTTGTATTATATGTAATCACTTATCCAAAAAAGTCAGTAAATTCCTATAAAGGTATTTGAGCACTTTTTTACTTTCCTAGACCCTTTTGCTTTTTGTGTCTCTGAAAGAAGAATTTCTGTGGAAAGTTTCAAGCAAAAACTTGGGTAATATTTTAGTTTCTATGAATACTTCCTTGTAGCATGTAGTAATAATGGTGTCTCTACCTATGAAAATACCAGCAGATAAATAGTTTGAAAACAGAGCTGGGAAGTTTACGCATTAGCCCATGATATAGTAAGACTAACCATTTTTTGTTTCCATCCCACAACAGCTTTCTGCAAGTTCTGATTAAAGTCAGAAACAGACACAATGATGTAGTTCCTACAATGGCACAAGGAGTAATTGAATACAAGGAGAAGTTTGGGTTTGATCCATTCATTAGCAGTAACATCCAGTATTTTCTGGATCGTTTTTATACCAACCGCATCTCTTTCCGCATGCTTATTAACCAGCACAGTAAGTTGGGTTTTGGTCCAGTTTTGAAATGGTAAACAGAGTGATCCCTCCCTCATGTTTTCCTGTTGCTTGACTTTTAATTTTTTGATCTGCATTTTTGTTTGCATTGATAGCTCAGTTTCTCGTAAGTAAATCCTATCTATTAAAAAGCTATTCATTAGTATTGTTTGTTAAAAGAAATCCTTGAAAGGTTTGGTGCTCATATTAGAGACAGGACCACTGCCTACCATTCAAGCCTCTGCTGTTACATTCCTGGTGGCGGGTGAGGGATGGGCTTTAATGGCAGCCAGGCATTTGTCTTTCAGTACTTTCATGTGTCTCAGAGAATGTTCTAGTCTTCTTCCAGGATGTTATATGTTTTCCTTTTTGGTTTTAGAAACATTGGTACTGGGAATACTGAACTGGTTTGTTGACAATATGAGCGACTGATCTTTTATGTCACAGTGATCAGTGAGCTCAGATGAAGCGAGCTGTTAAATCAGTCATATACTGAGAGTTTTAGCACACTCTCCAGGCTGATAAGCACATAAGAGAAAAAAACAACTAAAATCCTCTCCATGAAAAACTTTTGGGCTCATTTTCAGCATGGTCTCTTTGCCCAATTTTCATAATTCTTATGGAAAAGCATTCATGTCTAGAGACTGAATCATCCTTTTTGCTGAATCAGAAAATGTACAGAGCATCTTTATTTTACTAATTTGCTTTGGATAAATGAATGTTACACAACTATTAAATGTGAATTGATGCCAAATGTATATCTTTTAAAAATAGAAATGTATGACAACATACAGGAATTTAACAGAAAAAAAGAACCTAAATACTATTTAACTGAACTACTTAGATAACTACAGTTTCTTTCTGACCTAAATATGTGTGTCTACTTATGTATGTACATGTTTTTAGATCATGGGTTAAACTTGTACACCTCTGTTTTTCTTTTACTTAATCAGTTGGAACTTTATGTATTGGCCTAATGACTGTATTTGACATTCTTCATAATTAAAAATCTTCCCTATTTAAGCATTCTCCTTTTGTGGAATCTAAGTTATTCCCAATTTTTGTTTGATTTAAAAATAAGCACACCTAGAAACACTTGGATTCAAATTCCTTTTTCCTTTAGGGCTCTTTGTAGCTTTTATTCAGAAGTAAAATTGTGCCAATCTTGTATATTGTGAAAGTATTTGAATGTACTTTTGAAAATGCTTGAACAAATATTGTTTGTATATAGTAATATGACAGTCTCCATGATGGAGCATTTGAAATCGCCACAGACACTTTACAAGCCTGGCTTAGTGGTGCAGACTGCACTTTCTAAATACTGTATTTTCTAAACATTTAGTCGATGTTGGAATAATTGTCTGGAGTAGTACTGAGAAGGTGGTTGTAAAAAGTAAGTTCTTTCATCCAAGTCACAGTGGGTCAGGGAGGAAGGGTTAGACACCTGGCACTTGTCACTGCCCTAGGGCCTGATAACTGCAGTGGCAGGTCTTACAGCACGTCCTGCCTTTGTTGTCCAGTACACTTGGCCACGCATCACTGTATGTGTTCTGTTGCTTTACATCATTGTGGATGCTAACATGATTCTTATAAAAGAGAATCCTTTCAAAACGTATAAACCTGTATTTCTCTACTTGACCCATCCCAGCCTGCTTTGTTTTTAATCTCTCCCTTCAATTTTGTGTTTGTTTAGCTCTTCTGTTTGGTGGTGATATTAATCCTGCTCATCCTAAACATATTGGAAGTATTGATCCCACCTGTAATGTGGCTGACGTGGTGAAAGGTAAGGAGACCTCTGGAATGTTAGGGGCTGCGGTTCACACAGCATGGGAGTTTAACTGAAGCAGCTTGGCCATGGGGTTATGTTGCTAAGCTGTCTCCTGATTTGTCAGGCCACTTTGGGCCCACACCACTTGATGCAAATATGAAATGTTCGTTCTAGGCAGTTCAGGAAAACATGCATTATTAGTAATGTGCAAAATGAGAGCCTCTGCTTACCTAACTAGAGTATTACTTGTAGTCCTGTCTTAGCTAGTAAACATTTGTTAGCGTAAGTATAATTCTAAGTTTTGATTGCTGCCATTATCTGAAAATTTCACAAATCCTTGTTATGAAATTTGGCTGAATTTACATATTTGGAAAGTTTAAACATCTTTCTGATGTGCATCCCAGATTTTAGAATCTTGATGGCATGTGGGCTTCATGGGTTCACTGGACATCGGGCTAGACACTGTTCCAGTAGCCTTAGCGTAGAACAGAGCCCTAGAGCCATAGGTCCCTAGTAACCGGGCACTGTGGATTTCAACAGCAGTTACCTCATTACTAATTTAAGATAAATGCGGTCTCTAGAAAGCCTTTTGGGTTGTAAGTGACCCACCAAGTTCCTGGACCTCTTCAGTTTTCTTCAGTATCAATGGTCACTCAGTGCAGCCTCAGATCCCCAAACTATCCCTTCCCAAGGTTGCTCCTCCTGCTGTGGCCCTCCTCTCCTTCCTCTAAATACACGCCTGCACATTTTCATGACTGCAGTTCCCTACCTGGTCTTCATCAAGGGTCTGTAATGCTCTTACTTTCTCTGAACTGTGTGGCCAAATGAGTAGGGCGCAGAACACAGCCTGTCTCCTTGGTAAAGTCCCCAAGGCCACCTCAAGCAGAGTGACCTTTGCGGTTAGAGCTTAGAAGCCCAAAGGAGGTGGCCCAGTGGGTGCAGCCTTCGCAGTACGGGAACAGACCACACCTTCAGCAGCCATAGCTGAGGAAAACCTGTACTGTTTGTTTACCCTGGGCCTTCCTAAACCCAGCAAGGAGGACGCAGGCCTCGTGGCCTTAGCTCGGCCTAGGGTTGTCAAGCTATTCTGGCCTCTGTTTAATTCAGAAATATTTATTCAGTTTTTTCTGATTATAAGATGAATAGGCCCACCTTCAGCTCCCTAAGACTCCTCTAGGTTGCTCTCTCACAAGGTAACCCTGTAGTCGAGCATGACCTCTGCAGGCCTCAGGAGGGAAGGGGAGCAGGATGGGTCTTGTCATAGCTCGTATGTTCATTAGACTCTAGCCCAGTAGCTTTTATGAATCAAAAAATGTGGTTCAGATAGTTGACTGCCCTTAAAGGAAAAGGCACAGATTCAGAAAGCAGCAGTGCATGATAATACACTGCATGTGTTCCTTTCCTCTTGAACTGTAAGCACTCTGAGGTCAGCATCTGTGTCTTGCACTGGTTTTGTAACTCATATAGAACTTGTTTATGCCTGTGCAGATGGTCAATAAATAGTCCTTGACTTGATCGATTTGAAACTTTTGATAATTTGCTTTTTAAAAAGCAGCTTTCAGATATAATTCTCGTACCATGCAAGCCAGCCATTTGAAGTGTACATACCATTCAGAGGTTTTCAGTGTATTCGTAGAGGTGTGCACCCACCACCACAGTCAACTTTACATATTCTTCACCCTAGAACCATCAGCATCCTGCCTCTCCTGGGCCCAGCCCTGGGCAGCCACAGATCTGCTTGGCTCTGCAGATTTGCTGTTCAGGCCGGTTCATATAAGTGGTGTCATACAATATGTGGCCTTCTGTGTCTGGCTTCTTATACTTTGTAAAGTGTTTTCAGAGGCCGTCCATGTTGTAGCATGAATCATTCCTTTTTACTACTGAATAATACCACATTGCACAGATATACCACATTTTGTTTATTCATTAGTCAGTTGATGAATATTTGGAGTATTTCCACTTTTAGTATAGTGTCTGTGTAGATGATCAATAAATATTCCTTAGTTTGATAAATTTTAAACCTTTGATAGTTTACTTTTTTAAAAACTGCTTTATTGAGATATAATTCATAGGCATAGTACCCACTTCTCCTATTTAAAGTGTACAATTCTGTGGTTCTTAGAATGTTCCCAGAGTTGTACAGCTATTGCCACAATACAATTTTAGAACATTTTCATCACCCCAGAAGAAACCCCCAGACCCATTAGTGGTCACTCCCCACAGCCTCTCTCCCCAGCGCAAAGCAACCACTAATCTACTTCCTGTCTCTGTAATTTTCCTATTCTGGACATTTAATATAAATGAAATTATACAATATGTGGACTTTTGTGTCTAGCTTCTTTCATCTAGCATAATGTTTTCAGGGGTCATCCATGTTGTTGCATGTATCAGCACTTCATTCCTTTTTATGATAGAATAATATTCCACTGTATGCATAGACCCCATTTTGTTTATCTCTTATTGGCTAATGGACGTTTGGGTTAGCTGGGTGACCTTGCACATGGTAGGTAACGTCCTTAGGCCTCAGTTTCTTTATCATTCAATGGCTCTATTGGTAATTTGCCTATATCACAGGGTTAAGTGAGGTAATATATGTAGAGCCCCTAAAGCGTTGCTGACACCTAGTTAGGGCTGTAGACAGTTTTACTAGCAGTAATCTTGGGCACCACACAAGTCATTTGGCTTCTCATTTATACTGCTGATTTACATAATGGGTTGGTGCCTTTATTTTTGTTTCTGGCACAAATTATAAAGTATTTTAAAAAACCATTTAGGATATTTATGAGACAGTTGGATATTTGACATTCAAGAAATATTGTTAATCTTTTAGGTCTGATATTGGTACTGTGGTTATGTTTTTTTAAAGGAGTCCTAACTTCGAGAGTGGTATTTCGAAATTTTACGCATGCTACAAAATGCCAAGAGGGATTTGCTTCACAATTATACACAGGGAGGGCAGTGAAAGAGATTGGGCATGTGTGGAAAACTGCTGAGGCTGGTGATGATGAGCTGGGGGTTCATTTTACTGTGCCTTGTACTTTTGCATATGTTTGCAAGTCTTCATAATCTGGAGTTGTGAAAAACCAAACTCATTTCTACCATCTCATTCTTTCTTCATGAATCAAGTCTTTCATTAGTTTTCAGACAGATTTTAACCATGAATCAGTACACCTGGATAAGTAACAGGGCATGCTGGGCAGCTGGGAGCCCTAGTGCAGAGCCAAGGCGGAGCTGTGCTCCTGGGAGTCCGGCAGCGTTGGCGTGGTGGGCGAGGGGCGGCTTAACTCTTCAGGCGAAAAGACCCCGGCCCTTACTGTGTGCGCTGCTCCTGGCGGCCTCTCCCTTCCTGCCCGGACTCAGCGTTGTCTGTTTTGGGGTATACCTTTCTAAAGGCCTGGAATACTCTTCCACTTTTGCATCACTCCTCTGAGAGACAGAAATTTTGTGCCAAAAGCTAGCTGAAGATTATGTGCAAAGGTTCAGTCATAATTTTAAACAACCTGGAAGTTGTTGCCTGTGGGCTACCTCATGGCCTTCTGCTTTCTTTGTCCTCGGTTTTGCCCTCGGGCCAGATCCCCTCCTGTCATGTCTCTCTTCCTGTGCTCACTCACAGCTTTATCTGTACACTTTCTCCTGCTCTTTTTCGCTTTTCACCCAGTGAGGCCATTATCGTTCTGTGAATGAAGGTCACTACATCCTCATTTAGTCATTCCTACCACTTGCTTGGTGTAACCTAAAGCCTGGACTCCTGGTGAAGCTGCATCCTGTGAAAACCATCCCCGCATACCCCTTGGCTACTCAGAATGCCATGTTCCCCAGTGCACACCCATGCACCAAGTTCATGGGCTGAGGAAGAACTTTCCCAGTGCATCTTTCAAGCCATATTTTTCATTTCCCAACAGCCTCTTCCCTTAAGGAAAATAACAGTGGAGGGTTGTTTCAGATTCTGAAAGTGCATAAACATGTAAACAATATGCACACCATCAACCCTCTGTCTCCCTTCTTCATTCCCTCCATCTGTCATACCACTGATACCTACAGCACACGATGTACACTTGGCTTCTACTTACTTTCTAGAATGCTGCTGTGCTTCTAACACCTTGGTGAGGTGTTGCTAAAGGTCACTTATTTGTTTTCAAACCATTGGTATAAGTTATACTACCTGTCATGAGGACATAATTTATTTAAATGTATGTAAACTAAAGACATATGAGTATAAAAAAGGGACTTACTCCCATTAAAATCAAGTTGAATGCTTTGGAAAGGCTTGATAAAGAAGAGTCTCCTAAAGATGTAATGTGGTGACTGTGAACACGACAGCTATTAAGTTACAGGGCAGCAATGAGTAAAAATCTTAGATGGAATCTATACTCAGATTGCTTCGTAAGTATCTTTGAATTTATTACACTTTAAAGAAGTAGGAGTTGGAATTCATATTCATAGATGTATGTGATATCATTTATCTAAGAAAGACGATTTGGAACCTCAAACCTATCCATATTCAAAGAAGGTTTCGCCTTGTATGATAAGATTGGCAGAGGAATAAATTGTATATTTAAATGTGCATTTTAAGTTAATGTTTATGATAGTGACCATATTTAGTGGTTTCCCACTTTATCCAACATTTGTGTCAATCATCCAACTCCTGTTCTTGGTTGGGTCAGTTAAGAGGACTAATACCATATTACCCAAGTAATAAAAAGTGCTCACTGAAGAAAATTTAGAAAATGTGAGAAAAGAGAGAAATGAATAAAAATTACCAGTATTTTCCTTAACCCTGTGAGAGCATTGTCTATATGTTTGAATTCATAACAAACTTATAGATGGGTGTACAACTGCAAATGAGTAATCTTTGTGTCTATGAAATCCTTGGTATCTGTGTATTTCCCCATTTCCAGCACTAATGCCCATCACACACAGCCTTCCTTCATGGATTCAGTACTGACAGCACTGCTGTACTCATAATCTCTAGATTGAAGTGGTTATTTCCAGCCAGGTGTGTATAATCTTTATTCCTCCATGAGCTTTGGCCTTAAATCAGTTACCTTTCCCACCATGGCAAAATGGGCTGGGCAACCTAGAGGAAACCTGAAGGTCTCTCTTCTCCCTGTAGACTAAAGCAAATTTTAACAGTCCACTTTCTGTTTCATTCCGCATGGGCCCTATTCTTAATTCTCTGAGTGTCAGAATACACTAGCACATACTCTTTCTGCTTCAAAATAAGACAGAGAGAACAAACACAGCAGAGGGCGCCAATAGTCAGAAGGCCTGGAAGTTCTTCCCTATCTTGTAGCCAAAAGGTAGTGGAGTCTCTTTCCCCAAATGCCCCAGGAGCAACGACCAAGAGGTCTCACAAGGCCCAGGCCTCACCACCTCTTCTTCCCCAAAGCCCCAGGTGCTGTCAAGGAGAGGAAGAAATGCACTTCCGTTTCCTCTGACACTTGGTGAAGTGAAGTCTTACCCTTCCTCTCTTCAGAGTAGTGGGTCTTTTTTCACTGGCTTTTTACTTTCTCCTCACATCCTCTGAGATTTCTCAGTTAATCTTCTAAATCTGGGTCTCTCTAATTTTTTCCCCTTCCTTTTGTCTTAGGAAGCTTGATGTAGAAGGAGTAGGGTTCTGGGTTTTAATGACAACTCCACTATTGATTTTCTTAGCTGTGAAAATCCTGCCTGGTTTAAGCATAGTCAAATGTCCAGCCCACATGACCCATGTGTGCGCATGCACACGTGTGCATGCATGCCTATGGGTGTGCATGAGTGTGTTTTATATATAGCCTTAGGAAGCCTTAATGGACTATCAGTGACTCCATGCTTGGATCTCTTGAGACAGACTATAGAAAACTTTTATGTAGAAGGGTAAGGGCAGTATTTTTATTTTTGACTAGACAGTTGTATAAATGTGTAAAAATGGGGTGCATCTTGCATAGCATTAGTTGAATGTGCACAACACTGAAGCATGCCTCCTTGCTGGTTATTTAGCACATTAATATCTACCTTTACACATCTGCAAATTATAGACTCGAGGAAGTGAATGCTAGAATTAGTGTTGTAAAGCAGTTCCTATTATCCTCTGGGAGTTGCCTTCCATTGTGACCCGTTTCCCTCCTTTCTTTGTAAGAAACCAGGAAATAAAGTGGAAAATGCCGTGGCAAGATCATTTTAAAAGTACAAACTTAAATACTTGGTACAAAAGTCGGCTCTCACAGCGATGTTAGCTTGCCTGTGTTGTTCCTATATGCTATTATTGCTTAGCATAATAGCATACAAATGGTATCCTGACAGTGTGCCATTATTCTGGTTCAGAAATAATGTCTTGTGCTCTCACTTAGGGCTCTTCAGGTTGCAAGTAACTGAGACCCACTCATGCTAGCTCAAGAAACAGATTCATTAAAAGAACCTAGTAGGTCCTACTGGAATCCAAGGGCAGACTTTACAGTTGGAGCTGTAGAGATTGGAACTAGGAAACAGAAAGCAAGGTTGTTTTCTGTATCTTTGCAACTGGGGTTGCCAAGTCATGGCCCCTGCACCTTGTTCTCTTGTCTGTAGACTTGTGGACATGCTTCGGGGCAGCTTTTTAGGGCAATGGTGGGTCCTCCAAGCCTTCCAGACTTGTGATAACTCTCAGTGTATCCTTTTGTGTTCTGCCCTGCCTGAGTGTCTTAGTCCTAAATTTTCAGAAGATAAACTTCATTAGCTCAGCCCATCTTTTTGCCCATGACCACAGGTTTTAGTATTCTGCTCAGTCTGTAGACTGGTTGCCCTTCCATTAGATGTCTGCCCCTCCCACTTCTCTAGTCGCCTGTGGTTTGGAGGGTGGGAGATGTTCCAGTGCTTAAAAAAAACGCTGTGGATTCCCACTGGGGATGGGTTGTGGGTAGAAGGATGATAATAGACATGCCTTATATTAGATAGAATTGCTCTGTAACTTAAAAGTTTTTTTTAAAAGCAGTTTATCTGTGACTTTGTAATGCTTTAGGTATCAGTAGGCTACCTTGTTCTGGCGGTGGCTTCTTAAACTTGAGCTTTAGGGTTTTCTGTATCCTGTTAGACCCAAGTTAGGGACCTCGGCACCTTCGTTTGTTTTCTCAGCACTCATTCAGATTCATCCTTGTCCATCCTTTATAAGTTATCTGTAAAAAAATGATTGCATGTATTCACAATAAAGGCTAATCTTTGACAGCAGAGTTCTACAGTGAATTTTGAATAGGAAAATACTCTAATAAAAAATCTAATAAAATAACCTCTATAATCTATTAACTTTTCCTCTGTGCTTTTTCTTAAAACTAGGTTGGATCTGTTGGGCTACTTGCTGTGTGAACATTCACCTTACTTTTTATGGCCTTTTAAATTCAAAATAACTAGTTTTGTGTGTTTATAGTTTGTGTGCTCTACCCTGGGGAAGTACATACGGGCCATACCCATAGTTTTGTTAGTTACCTTATGATCAATATCTGATTTTCTTTGAAAACAGGGTCTTAAAACAATGAATAGCACTTATGTTCAGTGGCAGTAATAATCACTGCCTAATATTTCATTTTAAAGATTGGTAGCAAATACTGGCTCAAATCTACTGCAGGTAAAAGGAGTTTTATAGATTATCATATATAAATTTTTGGTTTCTACTTTAAAAATAGAAAGGTCTTATTAGAAAGCTTATTATAAGGAGAACTTGCATTTTACTCTAGAATAAAGGAAATGAATTTTGGTTTTTAGGTTGGTGATGTTTTAGAGTTTTTTATGTTATGTTTTTGTTATTATACCTAATAAGACATGTCCTTATTGGAAAGTGTGTGCTGTTATACACCCCAGTACCCCATGATCATTCATGTCCTGGGAGAGACAGTGACAAAATTAGCATGACCCAGCCTTGATTATCTAGGGAAGTGGTTCCTAAATCTAGCTTCTCTTAAGAATTACTTGCTAAGTTTTTAAAAATATGGATTCCCAGGTCTCAACACAGACCTATGCATCAGAATCTCCAGGGTTCCATTTTATGATCTGTACTTTTTTTTTAACTTGGTAGTGAATTCTACATAAGGTCATATTTGGGAACCATTCGAGTTCCCAGTCAGGCCAAAAAGAGCATCTCTTGTCAGTATAGTTACTGCACCTTGAGAACTTTCTCATGAGCAGAAGGATTGCTCCATTTAACAAATGCTTACAAATGTCCCATTTGACAAAGGCATTATGATGTGATATAGGAATTTATGAAGATGCATGTGAATATAGATTTTACCATGCTGTCCCGAAAATATTTTTGGCTTGCTGGTGTATGTGTCGCATTGTGATGTCTTGAGTCGTTTAAGGCTCCATGATGCACTTCTTAGTTACAGCATTGTAGTGATGCTTAAAAGATTCTCATTCACATGTGGTTTTAGGAAATATGCTAGGTCTTTGAGTTTCAAATTGACTGCTTCTGTCTGGACTTGACCATCTTCCAAATGTCACATTCATGTAATCCTTTTTCTTAATAATGCTCCTATAATCTCATGCTACTGGGCAAACTGATGCCACAAGAAACTAGCACACTGAGTGGGCCTGGGGTTTTTCTTCTTTTATGTGAATGGAAGAATGCTGCTTAAAAACATCTCTAAAGGTGTTATATGCTTGGAGGAGTTGTTTTCTGGAGATGTATTGGCTTTGTATATGGATAACAAAGCAACGTTTTTTAGATTTCAGTATTTGTTGGTTTAAGTAAAGTGCCTTGGAAGTTCTTGGTCGGCTTTGTGCTCTCGTTTCACTAGGTGGAGATGTAGCATTGTTTGGTGGCGTAGCCAAAGCAAAAAGAGTGAGTCTTGATTTCTTTCTTTTTACAAAAGTACTTTACAGATAATTTGATGAGGTTTATTATACTATAGGAAAAAGCCTTGTAAATTTAGCATAACTTAATTTTTTTTCTTTTATTAGGCTTTAAATTCAATCCTTCTTTAATATCTGTTTTCACTCTGATCAACTCTTTTTAAATATATTTTTCTCCTCTTACTAACATTTACTTTTGCGAGCCCTCATTATTTCATCTTGTCAGAGTTATTCTATTGTCTCTATCTGTAGTTCCTTGTGATGGTTTAATTCCAAAGGTTTAATAAAGTGATCATAATTTTTACTGAATGTGAAATATTATATAAAATTTTAATTTGGTAGCAATATGAGGTAAATGAACCAAAACTTATAGTCTGAACATACCCTTATCTTACCTTTATATATTTTCTGTTGACAGTGTCAAATTTTAACATATTTAAATTTTGTTCAGCTTATTTTCCCCCCTTCCTTCCTGCCCTTTTTCTCTTACCTCTTAAATCTTAAACAAGTATCTACTCTGTGCACAGTATTGATGTGGGGAATATAAAAGAAATACAAACCTGTCTCCAAAGAGCTTATATCCAGCTGAGAACCTTGCAAATGTGCCCATGAAGCATTTTAAAATAATTCGAGTACCTGATTTTTAGAAGTTATAAAAGTGGAACTTGGAAGAAAATCTCACTTTGGAAAGCAGTGTGGCTATTCCTCAAACATTTAAACACAGAGCTACCATATAGTAAAGCCATTTTCCTCTCCTAAGGATATACCCAAGAGAAATGGAAACATACGTTTACCAAGCCCTTGGTCATGAATGTTCATAGCAGCATTATTCACAATAGCTACAAAGTGGGAACAATCCAAATGTCCATCAGTGGATGAATAGATAAAATAGGTATATTTGTGCAGTGTGATACTATTCAGCAATAAAAAGGAATGAGGTATGGATTCATGCTACAACATGGACGGCCTCTGAAAACACTTTACTAAGTGTAAGAAGCTAGACACAGAAGGCCACTTATTACATGACACCACCTCTATGAACCGGCCGGAACAGCAAATCTGCAGAGTCAAGCAGATCCGTGGCTGCCCAGGGCTGGGCTTGGGAGAGGCAGGATGCTGATGGTTCTGGGGTGATAAAAATGTAAAGTTGACTGTGGTGGTGGGTGCACACCTCTGTGAATACACTGAAAACCTCTGAATGGTATGTACACTTCAAATGGCTGACTTGCATGGTACGAGGATTAGATCTCAAAGCTGCCTTTTAAAAAGCAAATTATCAGAAGGTTTCAAATCGATCAAATCAAGGACTATTTACTGACCATCTGCACGGGCATAAACAAGTTCTGTATGAGTTACAAAACCAATGCAAGACACAGACGCTGACCTCAGAGTGCTTACAGTTCAAGAGGAAAGGAACACACGCAGTGTATTATCATGCACTGCTGCTTTCTGAATCTGTTCCGCATCTTTTGGGATGTAACCTGAATTCTCTCTTTCAGCTCTTTCTGTAATGGCCCTGTCTTCTTACCCTGTGTCTTATTTTTTTTCCTTTCAAAAGCAAACTATACTCCTTGCCTTTGATAAATATCACCCCAACCTCTTACCTCTAACTACCTTAAAAGACATTTTTAAGCCATGATAGTGTCTCCAATAACAGTGTGTGTGTGGCTCATGGAAACCCATTCATTCAGCAAATACTTATGGATGTTTCATTTACAAATAACTGGCAAATCTTAAAGACTGCATTTTTATCTTTTAAATTATAGTAAATATCTTTTTTTGCAACTTAATCAGGTTGCGTGGTGTTCAGAAACATAGTCTTGAGATTACAGATTTTCATGAAAAATGCTTTTTAGGAACATTTAAAAGTTAGCAAATATGTGCTTTGTACACAGCTAGCTATATCATTAGTGCAGTATTTTGACGTGGTCATTAAAACTTTAAAGAAGGAAAAATTTTGATTCAATCATGCTTATTCTTTTACAGCCCAAAAAGGCTATTTTTTTAAAGGCAGTAGTTGATAAATTCTCAATCCATCAGGTTTGCTTATTCTCTTAAGTCTGTCTGTCTGCTTGTGTGTAAGTTATTGGTGCAGCAGCTAAACTTTTTTCTTTCTTTGCAGATGCATATGAAACCGCCAAGATGCTGTGTGAACAATATTACCTGGCAGCTCCAGAGCTAAAAGTTGAAGAGTTCAATGGTAAAAGGAAAATAATTTTAACCTTCAATACAGAAAAGTTTACTAAAAGTGTGATTATACCTGTGCTTGTATTTTAGTGAAATCCTAAAATTATGCTGCTTTTTCATCTTTTAGATCTTTTTAAAACCCTTTTAAAACCTTTAACCAAATAGCTACACTGTTGTAAGTAGTTTTGGTACAGGAATATGTAATTTATAAGAACTCAGGGTTCTTGGAAGAGAAATAATCAAGGTAGAAAATGCACAAAGATATAAATAGTTCTCAAAATAACAAATGCAAACAGTCAGTAAACATATGGAAAGGTGTTTAAACTTCACTAATCAAAGAAGTACAAACAAAAGCACAGAGAAATGCCAATTTTTGCCGTTCAAGTGGCCATGATTAAAACATTTTAATGCCTTGAATTAGTGCACAGAAAGGTACTTTCTCACCAGCACTTGTACATTTCTGGTATAAGTTTAAAATGCTAACAGTGTTCTTTGTCTTTGGTCCAGTAAATTAAACTAATAAAGGTCATATTCTCTGGTCCAGTAAATTAAGCTTCAGAAAAATTAATGTAAGAAAATAGAGATATTTAGAGATGTCTGTACAAGAATAATGCTTACAGTGGTTTTCTTATAAAGAAAAATTAGAAAACAACCCATTTTTCACAATAGAGGATTATTTAAATAAATTTTTGAACACCCATAAGATACAATACTATGCAGCCATTCAAAATAACGCTTTAAAAGAATATTTAATGTATGGGAAAAGCTGACTTTTTTTAACATAGGCTGTAAAAGTTTGAAATAGTACAAATTCTTTGGAAAATATTTTTGAAGTATTTATTGCACCGAAGTACAAACAATAGCTCTCTGCATAGTGGGGTTATAGTTGATTTTTATATTAGCCATATGATTCTGTATTTATTTACATGTTGCTTTTATTCATCTGTAAGTTACAAAAGAGACATGTTCTTTGTAAAAATGCAAACAATACGGAAATGTGGACTAAAAACTGAAAGTCCCCTTTACTCTGAGTCTTGTACAGAGCATTGGTTTTTACCTAAATGGGGCTGAAATTAGGCATGCTCTATAATGTATGTTTTTTACTTCACCTTGAAGACCTTTGCATGTATTAATGTCATTTAGAGATTATCCACAGTGTATATTACCATAATTTATTTAATTGTTTCCCATTGGGTTGACATTTAGGATTTATGATTTTCCCATATTCCATGTAATGAGCAATGAAGGTGTGTGTGTGTGTGTGTGTGTGTAGGGTGGGAAAATTTGTGAATGTGTGGGAACATTTCTGTAGGTTAGATTCCTGGGAGTAGAACGACTGAGTCTTAGAGTATGAGCATTTACAATTGAAGATAAACCAAATTCCCTCTCAAAAATATGCCAAAAATGTGTATTTCTCTTATAATGAGGTCAAAATGTGGAGAGACCTCATGCTGCTGTTGTAGGACAATTGCCCTTAAATCCTACTAGAAGGTATAGAATCAAAGCTGCTTTCAAAGTCTGTTGAGTTCTCTGAGCAGAGTTGTGCCCCTGTTTTGCATCCATACACTACCAGAACCTAGGGAACTTTGAATATTCCTGAGTAGATGCATCTTAATAATAATATTCTCTTTCTTCCTACTGATTAGGAGGGATGTGACCTCACTGTCCAGATTTTTATTTGTCAAATATGAAACTTAAGTTCAAAGGTAGTAACCAATTGCTCTTTTACATGAATGGCGGCCTCGCTCACTCGGGGGGGCCAGAGCTTCGAGTCTGTTTTTACTGATTCCCGGTGCCAGCTGTGGCAGCACATTCCCTCCCAACTAGGCTGTCACAAGGGCAGTGCACCCCTCCAGGGGAGGAGCTTTACAACTGCTTTAGCACTGTCTTGTGCAGAGTTTTTGAAGCCCCTTTTCCCATCACTAAGATAAATGAATGCTGGTGGTTATAAGCAGCCTCTAGTTTCCTCCTAGGTAATGTGTTTATGTGTTTATGACTGTAATGTATTTATGATTTCTTGAATGTCAAAGCTTTTTGTGAGCACAGTTGAGGACTGTGCTTCAGCTCCAACAGCTTTCCTGTTAGAGATGCAGGTCAGAGTTTAGTCCTGAGCACCTGAAGTCGACGCTATTGCTTTATAACGAGAGAGAGTGTGTGTGTGTTTCCCACAGCATGACGGCTGACTCTGTTTGCCATGGATGAGGCAGATCAGATTCCTATGGCTTCATTTTTAGAGCCTCTGTGAACCGGTGTAGCATCTTCTTTTTTCAGGATGCTTCCATTACCTAATAGGAGCCTTTAGCAGGAGTTAGCAATAGTTCTCTGCACTTGAGAGAAGGGAGGCTGCCATTAACCCCAAAGAACAATTTGTTGCTACTTGAGAATTTAATTTGTTTGACCTAACATCTTTTTTTCCTGAATTTTTTTTTCTTTCCCAATATAGACCCCAGAGAAAGTAGTTAGTTAGAATTATGTAGAACATACTGTGTGAACACCATCAACATTTACCAGTCATCAAACAGAATTCTGAATACTGGGGGCCAGCCACAGTAAACTTTGTTTATTATCCCTTCTGTAACACATTTAACAGGAACATTGAAAAGAACAGGATTTTATTCACTTTTTATGAGATTTCAAATATTCTGACTTGCTACCTTGTGCCCATCTGTGTGGGTTTCTCCAAAGACAAGTGGTCATTTCATTATACTAGTTCTCATTTCGGCATTCTCTTGAGAAATTGGTTGATGAAGTGAATAAACATTTTATCTTACCTTGTTTGTATCTTTATGGTAAGGCAGCATGTCTTAGAGGAAAGATGGGACTGGATTGTCATGCTTAGGGGATATGGGCATTCAGCGAGTCACTTCACCTGTGACACTTGGCTTCCTCATCTGTAAGATCACCTTATGGGATGACAAAAGTGTAATGTTACTAGGGCCTCAGATATAGCACTGAGCACATACTGGATATTTTTTTAAATAATTGCTACTGGAAGTTGGGGTTGACTTAGGAAGGATAAAACTTACGGTTCCTACTTGCGTTTCTTTGCCATTTTAGATTAGTCTTTCCTGTCAAGAGGTTGATTCATAACTTTGGGTTTGGTGGGAAACATTAAAAATTTCAATTCATAGTATATATATTTTGTTAGAAGGGTTCATAGGGAAGGTATCTATGTATCCTGAGATCTTTGACCTCTAGGTACCTCATACTGGATACTTTTCTGGATAATTTCAGTCAAGTGGTTCTATACAACAATTGAAAAGCCATTATTCATAGCCCTATTAACACTGTAGAAAGGAATTTTTTAGTAATGATAATAGCCAACATTGATTACGATGTGGCAGGCTCTGTGTAAACTAGTTTATTATTATTATCTCATTTAATCCTTATATTAACCCAGTGAGATATGTACTATGCCTGTTTCAGTAATGGAATATTGCCACCCAGGTGGGTTAAATACCTATTATTATATATGTATTAAGTGCCAGAGTCAGGACTTGAACCCAGTGTGACTTTGAATCACACTGTATACTATTTCTAATAGCCTTATCCATTGACTTTGGGAAGTGATCAACCATCTCTAAGTGCCCAACTACCTTTTCTCTTAATTGTGTTTTTTCTACCTAGCCTCCAGTTTTTCATCCTTTTAGGAGAACTATCTGAAAATAAAATTCTTCATATCCTATGTAGAGTTCTGTTGGTATTCATTAAATGTTGTTTCAACTAATGGTTTTTGGAGCAATGACTTTGCAAAAATAGAGACTTTATTATTTCTTTAGTCTTGAGCATGAAAATCCTGGACCATTTTTTCTTTTGACTTTTAAAAATGTACCCTTAGATGGAAAATTCAAATTCCATTTGTGTCTTATTTTAGAAAGTTAATAAACATTAACTTCACTACATAAAAGGGTCTACTACATAAACACCACTGGACCCAGGGGTAGAGAAGAGTAATGGACAAAAACGTTTGACGTGGTTTTAAAAGGAAACAAAGACATCTAGACTATTATGTTCCCAAAGAAAAGAAAAGTACAAGTATTGAGTAAGCCTTCAGATGGCTCCTGGAGAATGTGGACTGAACTGAAAAAACTATCAAAGATATTTTAATTTCCTTGAGATTTGGAGTGAGCAGATTGAGTTCAAAAGACTGTTTATACAAGCAGTTGTGCCTTTTGGTGCAAGATAAACTAAGCATTCAGCTTGTTTCTGGGGTTCCATTAAAACGACAGTAAAGGAGTACAAAGAAAAACAGCAAAGAAACCAGGGGGAATTGTCTGCAGACCACTGATCCCACCTCTGGCCAGCGGGTAACCTGTATATAGAAGTATGCCAGTTAATGGGACAGAGCAGCAGAAGCCACAAAGCAGGAGGCTACAGCAGAGATGGTACCCAATTTGCCAGAGGTTACCTGGAGGGCCTCTGAGAGCAGGCTGGGAGGTGCAAAGTACTGGAATGGGAACCGAGAAGGTAGGGGCTAGTTGAAAGCTGGTCTAAGGTAGAGCATGAAGGGGTGATAGGGACCACTTGACTTTGCTTGTGCTCTGCCTGCAGCCAGTCACAAGCATTTTCCCCCAGGCAAAAATAAAAGTTAGAGTGCTTTCTTCAGGAACAACCCACAGAGGCTGTTCAGGTGAGTGTTGTTAGCCCAAAGTAAAGCCCTCTTCATTCGAGCATTTGGAGGACCCTCTGGTCAGAGGCCAGCTTACTTGTCTACTCATCCTAAAACCAGATGAAAATTCTTGACTGGGTATACACAGATCCAGCCTTCCTACTTAGGGAAGGGCCCCAGGGGGAAATGAACACCAGCTTCCTCAAATGATTAATCCAGTTCCTCATTCTTCAACAAGAATATTGCAACCTAGATATATCTGACCTCAGGCAAAAACCAGCAGCACGACAGAAACCTGACTGGCATTAAACTTACCAGCCACACTGTCATAGCCAGAAGACCAGCCCCCTTTCTAAATTCTGAGAGAAAATTATTTCAAACCCAGAATTCTGTATCTAGCCAAACTGTCAATGAAGTGAATCAGAGATATAAGGATTGAGAAATGTATCTCGCATGCACACCTTTCTTAGTTGGATTATGTGACTGACTTGATGGTGTATATAATACAGATGTAAGAAATAGTGAAGAACATTCTAGCACTTCCATCACAAACAGTTTGAGGATGATGGGTGTGCAGCATGTTTGGAAAGCAACTGATTCTAATTTGAAAAATCTTTAAGAATGGAATGAATACCATGCAACAGAATAAGAAGCTGGGAGGTGTTAGTGATGTGGTGAGAAAAACATATATTCCTTGTACAGTTACCCAAGAGGAAAGGTATGAGAAGCTCCAGAAATACATGGAACAGTATAAGAAAGACACAGTCCAAATATTTGGCAACCTAAAAAAAGGTAGCATGATTTTGAGCAGTTGGAGGAAGATAAAAAGAATCAATTTCACTTTAAGGCTGAGAACATTTCAGTGACATTCAAGTGACATGTGACTCATGTCATTGGACTCACGGGGAAGGAAATAATGTCCTGGTACCTGTTGTGTTGTGGCCACTCTGCAGTGATCAATGTTTTCCTAGTTACGATGTTCCCAACACTATCAATTTTCAGCTTTTTAAAAAAAGAAACCTATAGGCAGGCAATGTGCAGAAGAGTTAATTCGGGTTACAGAACAGAATATAAATACCATCAACCAAAGGACTAAAGCAGAAATAGTCACCAGTGGCTGCCTCTAGGTGCAGATTGGGGAGTGAGACTGTACCCAGTGAGACTGTGGGAAAGGAACTTTTACATCTTTAAAAATTTTTTAAATTCATTTGTACACATAAATAATTTTTTAAAAATAACTGATCATCAAAGGGTTCAGGGTTTAAAATCAAAAGCTCTTGGTTCAGGTATCCAAGTTCAGGCCTGGGAATTCTGTTACAGCAGGCAGGTCACACAGCCTCTGTGGAGCCTGTGTCCTCCGCTCACACCCAGTGAACCATGCGGTAGAGTCATGAGGGTTCAGTTGGGTACTGTATGTGCGAGCTCTTTGTAAACTGCTAGGAACCAAACACATGTTTGCTCTACTTTATATTACTGTTAATTACTCACTCTGTTAGAGGAAGTAGTTCGGTTAAAATTATGACATCGGCGAGTGTGTCTGTGTTCTACTGGAGAAAGTTCACGTCGTTTCAGTCTCGTAAGTAATTTTGGGTCACGAGGAGGGGGAAGGACTAAATTTTCCAGCATCTGCTCTCTAGCCCATACTGTTTATAGTGCCTAACATGGGATTCAGTGTTCCTCATATTTTTCCCAGGAGAGCCCTGGGGGTTTGTCTGTTAGCTGCTAGTAGAAAAAGGTAATGTGAACCTTACATTCTACCCTGTAATATGCCTTGTTGATCAAAATCTAACAGAATTTAACATTGCTGTTTAGTCCAATTCACCAAAAAGATGTGCCCCTTTTCCTCTGTGGCTTCATATTCCCCCTGCTGACTACTGGGGTCAGTGGCAGTGGTGGGAGGGTGTCCCCCAGTTTGAAAAACACTGAGTGATATTTAGATGACCTATGTAATGCTCAGAACAATATGACCTAAGTGAAATATTCCTCTCCTGCTCGATTAGTTTCAAAGAGGATGTGTAATTTGCCCACGGTCATGTACTCCTAAGTAAAGGAACTGGATTTCACCTCAAGTTTGTTGGACTTTAAAGCATATGCTTCTGCTCAGCCCTGCCTTTAGAGATAGAAACCTGAGTTAGCCTTTTGTAGAGTTCTTTTTTATGTATTTGGAAAATAGAATGCAAACAACATTCTCAACTTTCTTTTCTAGTTTTGGCCCTTATTCATTGATGGTTTTGTCCCTGTTTTCAGCCAAAGCTCCAAACAAACCTATTCAGGTAGTTTATGTGCCCTCACATCTGTTTCACATGCTGTTTGAGTTGTTCAAGGTAAGTGGAATTTAAGAACACGTAAAGAAGTCTTCATTTTAAATTACTTTGATTCACAGCATAATGGATTCATTAGATTAGCATAAGAAAAAGGTTTTGCATAACCATTTTAAAAATTCTATTTCTGATACCCTCTGGGTTGTATGATTTGTACACTGCGAGATGAAAAATTGCTGTGTACAGTATAGTTTTCATGAATATTAGTACATATTGACTTTGCAGCTTAATTGTAGTTTCTTGATTTGATGTAAAATCCGTACTGTTTTTTTCTTCAGTTAAGAGATTAGAAATGCTTTTTAGTTTCCAAATCTGGCAAAACCTTTATTGGTGGTAGCTAGATCAAAATAAAAACACACTTATGCATATTTATGCTTCGGAACATTAACCGCATTTGTGCGGGAACAGTTGTTCCAGTTCCGACTGGTCGCATAATCCTTTTACGTATTTGAGTCAGTTCAGCTATGACAGAAGCAGAGGGGAAAGATGTGGAAGGGCTGGCCCAAAAAGGACCGAAAAAAAAAAAAAAAGACTCTTTAGACTCACTACAGCTTAGGTTGTTGCTTTTGTTAACCAGTAGCTAATGGCATTTAGTGTAGCAATATTATAGGCACAAGGCATTTGAGCTAAAACTTCATTTCTTCCAATGTGTAAAACCCTAAATTGAACACCTGAAAAATCAATTGTTCTGATTTGCTCCCAGAAATTATAATGTTACTGATGTAACCCTTTAAGGTTGAGATGGGCATTCAATTGTGAACTTTCTCAACAGCTGTGTCTTTTACAGAGTTTCTTTTTAACTGACATTGCTTCTACTTTTTTTCAGCCAAATGATTAATTTTCGTGGGAAGCATGAATACTCTCGGGTTTTCCACCTTCTTTAGAGGAAAGGTGTTCTGTAAATGCATGCTGATAAATAGCATTTGAAGTGCATCAGTGAGCCTCTGCAGCCTCGTTGCGTGTGATCAAAACATTCCTCTTGGTTAAGAGTTGAATAATTTAAATACCCTAAAGCAAAAACAAAAAGAAAACAGGAAGGGAAGAAAAAGAACTATTTAATATGGTGAATGGGACTAAAACTAGATGAATAAAATAAAGCTTCAGGAAATTTTTCTTTGATCTGAACACATGTTTAGCTGAGTTCTTTAGAGGGGAAAGAAGTGCCATATAAATCCAACTAATATTTGCCCCACAAAAGAATTGTTGTGTATAAGTAATCTTGTACTAGTTTCTTTTTTTTTTAGTTTGTGAATCAACAGTGTGTTAAAAAAAGGTCTTATTATTTCAGAACTCAATGAGAGCGACAGTTGAACTGTATCAAGATAGAAAGGAGGGCTATCCGTCTGTTAAAACCCTCGTCACTCTGGGTAAAGAAGATCTGTCCATTAAGGTAGCTGCTTTATTTACACATCCACTTTATCAGTTCATTTAATAGTATCTAGACATTGAGGAATCTGAGGGAAGGGAAGAACACTGACATTGAGGGTCTTATTTGTAAGTTCTGTGTCAGATCCATAGCTTGATTTCCCTCATTTGACCTTCATTAGAACCCCAGTTTTCAGGGAACTGAACAAGTCCTCAAACCCAAGCCTGGCCCGTCCAGCTGCACCTCCCCGCCTCCTTTGGTTTTTGCACTGTTCACAAGGGAACCCTATTGTAGGGGGCGTTCAGAGTCCTTGTATGGCTAAGGGTAATCTGGTATGTACTTTATTTAATGAAATCCTTGCCTCTTTCTAACTACGGATTGACTTCTTCCTCTTCTTCTTCCTTTTTTTTTTTTTAACATTTTGTACTTTACAGATAAGTGACCTAGGTGGTGGTGTCCCACTTCGAAAGATAGACCGTCTTTTTAACTACATGTATTCAACTGCTCCTAGACCTAGCCTGGAGCCCACAAGAGCAGCACCTCTGGTGAGCATCTTAAACCCCTGCTTAAGGAAAGACCCTTAACTGGAGAAGGAACTCCACCAGGGCGAGCTCTGTCCCCGGGTTGTTGCATTAGTCTTGTTGAATTCAGATGTTTCCTGCATGGTTTGGAGGAGGGGGAGTTTTATGGCACTGCTACTTTCTTTGCAAATCCTTTGAACTAGATTTCTTCTCTAATTTGTGCCTAAGAAACACTCAGGGCTGAGTGCCTCACTCCCAGATACAGAGAAAAGCCCAGAGCACCATTCACCCCATGGCATCAGCCTTTCGGGGGTAGGTGGAAGTTTAACGGCTGGGAAGCGAGGCAGCAGCACAGCTGTGTGGCCACAGCGTGGTCCTGGGCACTTGGGAGCTGCGTACAGTAGAGGCCCACATCGCCCTGGGCCTTTGAACTTCCCCTGCCAAATTTGTTTAGAATTAAATGTTACCTAATTAAATATATATAATTATATGTTTATATATGTAATTAAGTGTTAAATTATAAACACATTATATTTTTTCTATTAAAAAACATAAGCAGGCAAGATACAGGTGGTGGTGGCATTTGCAGAGTCCTTTCTGTCTCACTCCGAAGATAACCTCCAGCCCTGTGAAGCCAGTGAGAAAAGCCTGGTTACCATGGCAGCATTTAGATCCTGGTAGGGCCACACTTTCTTCCTCAGCTGAGTATTTCTAATTGACAAACAACAATTGAACCCTTTGTCATTAAACACAGCAACATATCTATCAGTCTGCAAAAGGGTTCAAGGTATAAATTAAGTTGCATTTTCAAGTCCTACATGACTGATAAGCACATAAGATTTTATTTTATGTGTATGAACAAAATCTAACGCTTTGCATGATTTATTCGAGACAGAGTTTGTTCAGCATGTTGAAAACAGAAAGTCATTTATAGAGGACTCAAGAAAATTCATGAGAGATCAGTTTTGGAAGGCAGTGCCTGGACCAGGCTCTGGTATCCACTTAAATAAATGTCAAAAGGCAAACAAAGCACAAGTAATGTAGAGTCTACCCCGGTTGTTTCAGAGGAATATGGATCGTCTTTTCTAGGCCTCAAGAAAAGCATCTTGAGGATAGCTGTTCTGTCATAGGTCATTTGTTTTTTTTTTTAATGAAACTGAGTAATTGAAATAAGAGACCTTAAAAAATTACGCATCCAACCTCCCATCTGATAGATGAGCCCATGAGATTCCTCCCTGGCCCAAGGCCCTGGAGCTCAGCGCAGTGCAGCCGGCGCTGGCAATGGCTGTGTTCTCTCCGTGTACCACGTGACCTCTCTGTCTGAAGAAATGCCTCCATGGCATCTCTCCCAGTTTATCAGCTGGCCTCAGCTTTAAAGCAGGCACGTGGATGGGTACAACTGGAAAACATCATTTCCTCACCTGGCATCTTACTATGTTACAGCTCTGTCCATGGCACGTGCATTTCTTTTTCGGAAATGTCCTCCTGGCCAACTCCTATTGATCCTTTGACACTCTGGGAAAACTTTCCTGGACCTCACCAAATCCCAGTTAGAGGCCCCTCGTCTACATTCCACAGGACTCTGGGCTTACCTTTCTCCTCACACTCACAACTGCTTTGGGCTCAAGCATTCTCGGTTATTCCCTGGTAGACCTGAGGGCAGGCTCTGGGCCTACTGGAATGTAAGGGGCAGGTTTCCTCAGCTTTTTCTTGGAATGCACTGCCTGCTTTGCTGGGGTGACCTCAGTCACCATTTTGGATGTCCTGTCTTCACTACCGGCCATATTCTGCCAGTCCTAAAGCCCTTAAATAACAGTGTGCTCTGTCACACCCGACCCTTTGAGTTAGGCCCTACACTGAGGAAGGAATCTAGGAAAGATGTTAGAAAATGGTAGAAGTCCATGTAACTTGGTAAAATTCATGCTCTGTCGTAGCCCTAATAGCAGCTTCCACTTATTTCATTTTATTATGTCTTAGGCACTGTACCAAGGCTTTACACTTACACACTGTATCATTTAATCCCTACAGGAGCTCTGAGGTAAGCTTTTCATTACATTGTCAGCTGAGAAAACAGTCTCAGAGAGGTTGAGTGAACTTCTCAGTTGCACAAAAAGTCGGTTTCTACTTAAGTCTGTCTGGGCCTAAACCTCACTGCAACCCCTCCTCTATGAGAGTGTTCCCCAGCTGCCTTCTCCATTAGCCTTGTCTGTGGATTTAATCAGGGGGCCGAAGTGGTACGCATCTTCCCCTCCACCCCAGAGTTACTGAGGTGTTCCTATTGTTCTTGTCCATATCTGAGACCTGGGTTTTTTTTCTAAAAGCCTGTAACTGTTAGTCAGGGTTCTGTGACATACATAGGAGGGTACTGAAATTGCTTTCTTATGTCTAAAAATATGTGATCTACCATATATCAAAATATTGTAACATTCCCAGAACCTTAGGAAGCAGCCTCTCCGGAAATTGTTTCTGTTAGCCTTGGTACTAGTAGATTGGAACTGAGCTGTTCAGTTTAATTTTCACTTCAAAGAGCAAGGAAATCTGGTAACAGAACTTTGGAATGATGTGATTTAGTTTTGTTAGCAGTTCAAATTCCACTTGATTTGGGATTCGCTTTGAAAATGCTAGAAATTTGCATTAAAATGCTAAAAAAGCATTAGTCAAAAATTGTAGTATTTCTATTATTTTCCAAACATATGAGAAGTGTTTTTGCAGGGTGAAAATAGACCTTTTGCATGATAGCATATAGAAAACAGATGAGCATATGCATCATTGTAAAGGTTAGATCAATCTTAATGTGTTTGCTTTAAATTGGAGTCAAGACTTTATTTTAATCTTCAGAATGGTCCTCCTACCAAACATGTTTATATTTGTGCTTGTCTGACTGTATTGATTTTCTTTCCTCAATAGGCTGGATTTGGTTATGGTTTGCCAATTTCTCGTCTGTATGCAAGATATTTCCAGGGAGATCTAAAACTCTATTCCATGGAAGGAGTGGGTACTGATGCCATCATTTATTTGAAGGTACTGCATTTTATTTCTGTTACATAAAGGCATCTTTACTTTTTAAAGCTGTAAGTTTTAATAACTAATGGAAATAGCACTATATCATCTCATATTCACTTCAGATTTATTCAGTTTTATGTGAAAACCAAGTTATGTCCTACCCTTGAATTTATGCTCAGATATAGTAAAATATGAAACATGGAGATGTAAAAATTAAAACATTAATTTTTAAAACCATAATTCTAAATGGTGATTTTTTAAAAATTGCATATACATTGAAAGGACTAATCTAAAAGGAGACAGATTTTCATAAACTAAAGTCTTTTCACCTTTGGCTTTAAAAACTTGCTGCCTTTCCTAAAGTTAGACAAGAATTCCATAATGATAATATGACTATGTAAAAGCCCGATCCAACAGGAAAGTTCTCTGTAACATAGGTTTTCTCATTTATTGGTGGTATCGGACTTTAATTTTTTTCTAAACTCTAGAATATTTGGAGTATTTTTCAAATAGGTAAGACAGGCACACAGTGCATAATTGAAAAACTACAGAAGGAAAAACTAAGTCTCTCCCACCACTGGCCCTAAGCCACCTGGTTTTCTTTCTCAGATGTAAACCATGGGTACCAGTTTCCTGTGGCCCCTCCTAGAGGTGATTCTGCATTGATAAACATAGAGGGGAATATCTAATATTTTTTTCACACAAATCATTATTGTAGACTTTGCTTTTTTTACTTTCCAATATATCTTGGAGATCTTTCCATATCACTTCATATAGAACTGACTCATTCTTTTTAATATAACATACATGTAATATGTTATACCATAACTTAACCCGTTTTTTGGAGTGTTTATCTTAGATGCCAATGCATCTAAATAAATGATGTGATATTTGATATCACTTTATGGGCTGATGTTTATAAATCTAGTACGTATGAAACTTTCTTTCTTTCTGAGGCCTGTGGGAGAGCAATTGCCCAGTGAACAATGGTGCTTGGTCTAAGACCTTATAGTCCAGGTGACTGAGTATCTCAAAGCAGTATTGACTGAATTGCAATGCTTTTTCATTCTGGTCATGTGTACTTCAGTACTGGTTTTGAGTAAGTGAATATTTTTATTCCTTTAAAAAAGCATTAACTTCATCCTGGCCAGTCTAAAAAACCTACTACTAAAATGTAATTTTAACATAATTCCTTCTATTATAACCTTATATAAGGTTTCTAATGTTTTAAATAGGAAGATTTGGGTTAGTAGTTTATGTGAGAAAAATGACACTGTGGACCTTTGGTGTGTATTTTTGTTTCTCCATTAGGCACTTTCAAGTGAGTCATTCGAGAGACTTCCAGTTTTTAATAAGTCCGCATGGCGCCATTACAAGACCACACCTGAAGCCGATGATTGGAGCAATCCCAGCAGTGAACCCAGGGATACTTCAAAATACAAGGCAAAAGAGTAATTTATAAATATTCTTTCTGTTTTAAAGAATCTGATTTTTCCCCAGAACGTACCAGCCAAATGACTGATAACTTGCAGCCAAATCTTCTTTGTGGTTTTATCCCTGAGAGAGCAAAATGATCCCTAAAGAAAGGTTGGAGCAGTTTTTTCACCCCAGGCAGGAAGGATAGCAAGAACTGGGTAGCCAGAAAAAAGCGATTCCTATAAAGGCCCTGCTGTTCTAGGAGTCCTTGCTCTGTGGAGGTAGTAATAGCAGGGAGCAGGGTTTATCCTGCCCTGAATTTTATTTAAAAAGTAATTAAGTTTGCAGTTTGTCATCCACAGATATTGACAGAAGAATGAGCAAGTCTGTGGGTGGGCTAAAACTGAAAAAATAAAGGAGTTAAATGATCAATCAAGATAAACAAAATGAGTTTATCCATACAATGAAATGTTATTCAGCTATAAAAGGAAATGAGGTTCTGACCCATGCTACAGCATGGATGAACCCTGAGGACAGTATGCTAAATAAGCCAAATATAAAAGGACAAATATTGGATAGTTCCACTTACATGAGGTATCTAGAATAGTCAAATTCCTAAAGACAGAAGGTAGAAGGGTGGCTGCCCTGGTTGGGGAGAGGGGGAATAGGGACTTAGTGTTTAATGGGGACAGTGTGTCTGTTGGGGTTGGTGAAAAAGATCTGGAGAAGGATGGTGGTGAAGGTTGCACAACAATGAGAATGTACTTAATGTCACTGAACTGTGTACTTTAAAATAACCATTTTTACCATCTTATCAGAAGCCAACTTTGATATCTAGTTTACTACAATTTAAAAAAATGAAAAGAAAGAGAAAAATTATCAATCACAGAATAATGAGTTACACTACTTCATGGTACTAAGGACAATAATCCAATCTTTGGTTTCCAGTTTTTTATTTTTCCTCACTACCCTAAAGTTTCAACTCTACTAGCAACAGTGAAGGTTCTGTTTGGTTAAAGTAACTTTGTAATAATAGAAAAGCAGTATATGTACACTGTAAAAGAAAAAAAGAAAATATAAATAATCAAAAAAGAAACAACTATATTCCCACAACCCAGAGATTACCACTTTTACAGCTTGGTGTATGTTCTTCCAGATATTTTACTATTTGTGTACGTGTGTTTATGAGATTGCACTATTTATACTGTTTTGCAGCCCGGTTTTATTTCATTTAACCATGTCTGCCTTTCCATGTCAATAATTTTTCATCATGAAAATTCCCCTAATTTGTTCAAATCTGGATTGATTCCAGGACCACATAGCACATCTGCATAGATCTCAAGTTGTTTTTAATCTAGAACAGTTTTTTGTTGAGAGACCATGCTGGGTATCCTGCAAAAATGACCCAACTTGACTTGTTTAGTTTTTCCTTTGAAATGTCATTTAGCTTGTCCCCCATTCTCTGTATTTCCTATAGACTGGAAGTTCATCTAAAGGCTCAATGGAGCATTTTTTGCTAGAATACTTCGTAAGCACTATTGAGGAATTACACTATGAGACCCATGATATCTGGTTGATCAGCCATTAGTGATGTTAAAATTGACCAGAGTTCAGATGATGGCGATCTGATCCCTCCATGCTTTACTTACTTTTCCATTGTCAATTAGAAAGTAATCTGTGGGCTGCTCCCTCTCTCTGGGGGCAACCATTTTCTCTTTCAGATAATAAAATCTCTTGCGTGGGCCCGTGTCTCCCGAGTTGTTCTGGGGTAAGGAGGGTCGCGGTGAGATACCCTTTCACTGGTGCCGTGACTTCAGATGAGGCTCTCCCATTGATTCTGCTCTTCCTCCGGGAATCTGGGCTGCTTTGGGAACCCTCACTGCCGGATCCTCCTTCACGGGCTCACCGTCCATTTCCCCGGTCGCTCATCTTCTCGCCCAACACCAGACTTCAATTTCTTACTCCTCCAGTCTCAAGGCCGTCTCATGAAGAATAATGAAACCAGCTAGATGACATCATGAATCATCTCAGGATGCCCGCCCTTCCCCAACTCTACAGCAATGGCCTCACTAATCCCAGAATCTGCGCCCCCTTCCAGCAGGAAGTAGCTAGAGAATGAGATTCTACACCCAGTTTGCCAAAGGCCCAGTTAAGAAAAGAAAAAGATGGTAATGAAGGCAATTTCTGGCGCACTAAGACCCCCACCCCTTAAGATCCAATCACCACCGACCAGATGGTCGCCCACCCCTTAAGATCCAGTCACCAACGCAGAACACACCCTACCCCTACTCCTTAAAAACGCACGTCCTCACCCACGAGCTGCTGCTCCTTCTCTCTGGGGGCAGCCACTTTCTCTTTCAGATAGTAAAATCTCTTGCGTGGGAAAAAAAAAGAAAGTAATCTGTGTAGTGTTATTTTGGCACTATACAACCATCACGCATTGGTTCTTCACACCAGTTGATGATTTGGGCCTGAATCAATAATTTCATTAACATTTATAAAATGATGAGTTTTTAAAAAATATTATTCCTTTGACAACATTAACTGACATTCTCCTATAAACTTCTTCCTCATCAACTAAGGCTGTTTAGGAATCTTTTGAAGAATAGTTCATCCTGGCAAGGCAGGATAAGAGTTTAAATCCATTTAATTACCAGTTTTCAAGGTGAGTTGAGTTAAAAGCCACTTTAAATGGTGACAAATGAGTTTCTGGCTTTATCTTTTTCAACATTATTATGGATATTACAGATTTTTGTTGCTTTGATATGTTTCAGTCAGTACTTAACATATACATATACATATATATATATGCACACATACATATACACAGTGTACAAATATTAAGTTTATAGCTCTAGAAACTTTTGCATCTTTCTCATATCCAGAAAAGGCCCCTTACTAGTCAAACTCTTCTCCTTCTCCCCACCTTGCCATGTAACCATTATTCTGATCTATAGTTATATATATATCATTATGTATGACCTATCATTATATCTGGCTCTATCACTTGAACTAAAAGGAGCATACAGTGTGTGCTTTTGGTGTGTGGCTTTCTGTGAGGTTAATCTGTGTTATTGCATGTATCTGCTATCTTGTTGATGCTTAAATTGGCACATGTTTGGCCAGTGGGAGCTATTTTGAGCCAGATCCTCTGTGTTACATTGATATAACCCCATTGATCTTCGAAAGCTTCCTTGTTTTTTGGCCCAAGATGATATCCTGGACTCATACTTTCCCTTCCTTTGTCCTAGAATCAGCCATTTCCCTCCAGGAGTCCTGTTTGCCTTTAATGGGTATTAAAGACCCTAATCTGGGAGTTGGGAGTGTACATCATACCTTCCCTAGTCCCCTTTTCTGAACAGACTATACAATATGTATCTTTTTTTAAACCATAAGTTCATATTAATAGTTTTGATTCAATTTTAACATTGCACTGTTTCTAATATATATATTTCTTCTTACCATGAAAACCTCGATTCTTAATGCAACAGAAAGGTATTTGTTCAAAAGTATAGTGTAGATAGCTTTGTGATTTTTGTACCATTATAGTAGCATTGGTCTTTTCTGGTGTGTGGTATAAAGGGTGTCTATGTTAATGTTTATTTTTTAATATGGAAATGTTGTGATGGATCTGTGCACAATACCGCCAGACTGGTCACTCATCTCACATGATGAAATTTAGAGGAGTTTGGTTTGGCATACACATGGGTGAATGTACACACACACACACACACCATCCCCAGCCAAGATTAAGCTAAATCAGCTTGAAACACCTGGATCAATTCCCCTTGATTCCATTTTCAGTCTGTATGTAAGCCAAGTAGCTTGTTGGGCCCCAATGGCTGATCAGTTCAGACTATTGCTCTGTTAAGGGGGAGTTATTTAGGTAGTACAGAGGCAGTGTTTATAGATGGTAAGATCCTTTTGTATTGTAAAAAGATGGCTTTAATTGAATATTGTTTTAAAGGCAGTTTTACAACTCTAAATAGTTTAGCAGGTTGTATACTAGTTAAGTATGCGTCTTGATTTCTAATATATTATTAGACAAACAACTTTTAGCAGAAATCTATTTTTAGAATTCAAAAATGTTTAAGCCTGATGATTAAAACTATTGGATTATACAAATAGGATAATTGGTGGTGATCTTGGGAAAGTGTTTAGTAGGCATGGCAAATTCACTAGGTGAATGAGAAATCCTAAAACAAAGTATCCTCTAGTTAGGTTTTTAATAACAGCTTTATGGAGCTATAATTCATGTAACATAAAATTCACCCTTTTAAAGTGTATAGTTCAGTGGTTTTTAGGGTACTCACAGAGTTGTGTGACCCTCAGCACTACCTGATTTTAAGACATTTTCACCACCCCAGAAAGAAACCCGTTCCCATTAGCAGCCATTCCTCCTTTCTAATCAGGTTTTTAACTGAGAGTAAAGAGCTGCTTTAAAGTATGTGTAAGTAATTAAATGGTAATTCAGAAGTAATCATAGAGAAAAATTCTGAGATAAGGCAGGTTTTTAAATTATCACTATAACTAAATGCTCTTTGTAAGGCATGGTTACAATAGAGAAAGGTGTACTCAAAATTTACTCACTGTGGATATTCCCATTATTGTCTTTGTAGGGAAAAGATCAAGACTAACAGAACTTTCTAGAGAACTGAAAGCTTTGGTCCTCTCTGTGAAGAAAGACTGTCTTCTGCAAGTCAACCAGAACTCCTTTCCTCTACCAACTCTGAGTGCAGCACCGTAGTCATTCCAGTGCTTGAATGTGCGTTTTCTTCACAGGAGCGGACCTTTGCCACAGAACCTTGCTGTAGCTACTCTAGATCGCACACTAAAGTAGTAACTTGAAACATTTTTCATAGTACGTTGCTGTGGTTTGGTTGGCACCTGTTGTAAGAGGGCACAGAGCCTTGTTAGTGCTCTCGTGTCCTCACACCTCCCTCCTCATTTCCTAGAGTTGAGTGTCTACCGTCTCCCCAGGATTCTAAGCTCCTTCACAGCCAGTCTCTACTGTCACTCTTTGTGACCAAATACCATGTTTGTCACAAACCACTGACCAAGACCTGGGTCATCTGAAAGTTGAAGACACCAGAGCATGTCTTGTTAATTCAGTCCCAGGATCCTTGCTGTCACATGCATTCCTCCTCACTCTCTGATTTAGACTTTTGCCTTCTTCCGTCTGACCATATTCTGACTATGAAGCGTGGGTACTTTCGCATTAGATCTCTCTGATGCATTGACTTTGTTTTGAAATTCACTTGTGTATTCCATTCTGTCCATTAAAGCGGTCCACAAGTCATCTTGGAATTTTTCACTTAACTGCTTGGTTTCAAAGATCTTAAGTGAAAAACTACCTTCTGGTCATTATCAAGTTTGTAAAGAGTGGGAAGGGAGTTTTAATGCTTATGTAAAAATTTTACCAGTCTAATTATTATATTCCTTTGTAGTTTTCTAAGGAATTGGAAGTCCCTGTGTGATGCACTTTACTAGTTGTAAAATAGGCCGTCGAAGGGACAAGTTCTTTCTAGTTTATTCTGATAAATATCCCAGGTCTTGATAATTTTCATTTTCATGACTTTTAGCCAGTTTTAGAATTGTCTATCTCATTTTCACAATCCTTTACTTTGTGCTGAAAGTTGGAATGGGCAGACAACTTGGGGTGAGGGAGGAGGAGCTGAGTTATAGTTACCCTGAGAAACAGAAGCCATTCCAGAGCTCCTACTAAAATTGCAACTTCTACGGCATGTCTCTCGTCACCGTAATTTTTCATGGGTATCATCTATCTTGACTTCTGCCTTCTTTTAATATCCATATAACTGTTTCCATCCAATTTTAAAGTATCGAGTCCACTGCTTGAGAAGTTGTAGCTGAAGTATTCCACCTTCTTTAGTCATGTGACTGTCAGTGCCATCACGGTGGGGGGGGGGGCAGAATTTTCCCCTCGGAGGAGCTGTGCTCAGACCAGCTGCATGTGGGTTGACGGCAGCTGTTTCTCTTGGTTCCACTGAATCTGATTTTCCTTCATTTCATTATGTTATCTGATCTCAGGGTCGTTCTTTTCTTCTTTAGAAAGATCTTGTCTCTTCCATCCATAGAAGGATCTCGTCAGAGATGTCCCATACTCGGTCAGGTAAAAGAAAGACAGATGTACTTCTGAGGGATGACGACATGGCCCACATGGAGGCCTGTTGGCTTGAGAGCCTAGTCAGGGTCTTGGGGTGGGGCTGTTCCATATGATTATTTCCTTGTGGCATAAAAGCTGTAAAAGTAATGGCCCTTTACATTTAAAGACCCTGGCTTCCTTATAAATGTTAGTCTGTCAGTATCTTATCAGGTCTCCATTTCCAACCATACTCCTTTACACACTTAAGTGCGATACATTGTAAGGGGAAGGCGGCTTCCCTCCCATACCTCCCTCTGGCCATGTTTTACTGTGTGGTTGAGGAGTGCCCATTGATTGTTAGGCCCCCACAACAAGCTCCATGTAAAGGCTGAAGATGGAAAATACGATGTGGGAAAATCCTACCACATTCCTCCCTTTATGGGGCTTTTCCAAAAGTAAGGTTTCTTTCAACATTTAAATGACTTAACTGGTCGTCCTTTACTAACAGCCTTTCTGGCTTACTCATGTCCATCTGACCCCAGTGTAGTCTTGCCTCTCCCATCTTTGTTTTTGGCATCAAGAATTTAACTTTGCTCCCAAAGCTGCCACAAGTGGAGGCTTGGGAACATCTTGCATCCTCACAGTTTATGGCTCCAAGTATTGTCCTTGTCATTGACTGTATGTGGTTCTCTGAACTTCAGCTGTTCGCTGGGTTTGTCGCTATGCAAATGGTCAAATTTCTACACATGCGTTTTAATATAGACATTGACCCTTGTTCAGCTAAATTCATGTGATTCTCCCAATTCCTCTGTGTTTCCTTCATTTACTCCATTTGATTTGAAGTATTTGGGGACTGTGCCTATTATTTGGCATGGTTCCTGGCACATCGTAGGTGCTTAATAAATATTAGTTGAATCAATACTAGTTGAGTCAATGAGTGAAAATTGACATTTACCTTGGATGGTAGGCAACATCTTTTAAAGTTATTAAACTATCTTTGTTTCTAAATTAAGAATAAGGCAGGAACTGTGGAAGAACTGAATTTCCTTTTTTCAGTGCTAAGAGATGATTAAAATACAGACCTGAAAGGAGGGAAGTGGGGATGGATCTGCAGGAGCCATCTGATCCTTTCTTTGTCTCTGAATATCTGAATTTGGCTGCTTAACATAGAGGGGTCGTTCCATCCAATCACATGACACAGTTTTACAGCCTTGCTTATCATTCGAGAGACCTCGCACATACAGCATCCCATCTGATCCTTTCAGTGCTGGGAGGCGAACCAGGAAGGTATTATCTCTAGTTTTTATACGAGTTCCAAAGCCGTTCAGTGGTTCGCCAAGGTGGCAGGGTCAGTGAGTGGAAGAACCAGAGTAGTTGGGTCTTGTTCCTAGGCCCGGCTCTCAACAATGTACCAAGTAATTAGCATTACCTCTTTTGAGGAATTTCTTGGGTGCATCGCCCGTCAAGGGTAAGATGTAAACCAAAAATTTCCTGTAATACAAGAGAATTCCATTCAGGAGAGGTTTTCTTTTGTGTGTTTTCATTTGGCATAGTTAGTTAGAGGAGATAATCAAATGGCTTTGGCAGCATTTACCTAGAAAGACAGGCAGCTTAAGCTGTGTAGTTGTAGGTAATTACTACAGTTATTGAGACTTAATTCTATGTTCGAATGAACTCAGTACTTGCTGCCAGCCCTTTCATACAAAGACAGACTCCACATTCAAGAGTTGATGCTTTTAACTTTTGGTGGACTGGATTACAGTTTTAGTTGGAATTTCGTGCATATTTACAAAATGTACTTCTGTTGCCAGTAGCTTGAACAGTAACTTGGCTGGCTGTCAGATTCTCGGACCACGTCCTTTTTCCCTCTATACTTAGGAGACATCGTTTTTTTGTCTTCTAGCATCTGGTGGTGCTGGGAGTTCTTGCTGGTGTGCGGTGAGCATTAGATACTGACATTCAGGCCTTACTGCAGTTTTTCTGTTTATTTGCTCTCTTCTTCAACAATTTGTCCCTCTCTTGGCTCTCTGTTCCCTGTGCTGCACTTTCTCCTTTGGTGGCTTTCATCCCCAGCCTGTCTGCATGCTGTGGGACTTTTCCTTAGCTCTTACCATCCCATTGCACTGACCGTTTCCTGTAGGCAGGAGTCTAGGCCTGGGCGCTTGCCTGCTTGTGGCTTTCACGTCTGTTCCCATTTTGGGTTTTGTCTCCATTTCCTTCCTGAGCTCTGCCAGCCTCTCTCTCATTATGTCATCCTCTGTGCCTTTTTATTTCTTTTCTTGGAGGCTGAACTGTGTTGTCTATAATTTTCCTGGTTTCTGAAATCATTCTGTGTCCAGAGTGTATTTGCCAGGCTTTTGCTTCTTTCATTCCTTTTCTTCTGTGTTGTTTTGCTCTTTTATTGTCGCACAAGTATCACAGTGGCATTTTTTGCTCATTTATTTGACTTTGCATGGGCTCATTCCATCTGCTCAAGCTGTGCTTCTAAATCCTCCTTTTTCAAGTGAGAAGCCTTTGAATGATCCCTTTACCATGTGAACTGTGAGGCTTGCTGTTTATGAGTCGTCATGATGGAGGAAGGTTTGGTTTGCATTCTGCTGTCTGGATTCCAGGGAATGATGAGTCGGCATAGCCTCCTTGGGACATGTCTCTGAGTGCCCTCTGCGATGGTGTGGCATCCTCTGCCCTGGGGTGGCCTGGTCCCACTGTGGAAGCGGGACTGCCCTTGAGTTTCCCGGTTCCCACTAGATGTCACCCTAGCCAGAGTGGGGTGGTCTCAGACTTTGGCTCAGCTGGACGATGTGTAATCAGCATTTGTGTGATTGGCTCCTGAGTTACTCTCTCAACACTGCACATGTACGGTGCACCTGAGATGCCCCCTCTCCTCCCAGGCTTCGCTTCTGAACACTTGCCCATGCAGTGTGCGCTCAGCTCCTCTGCCACCGGTCCCTGTTCCGCCGATGAAGACAAGATTGGCAGGCCCTTTGGAGCCCTCTCATGAACTGCCCAGCAACCGTGGCCTGCTCGGCCAACACGAGAATCCCCCCTTTGATTAGTCCCCAGCTTTATTGTACCTGAGAGACACTCCCCCTGGAGTCTCTGGTATGGGCTGGTGGTTTTTATTAGTTTCATTATAGATGGCTTCTTTTTCAGTTTTTGGATGTGTGTGTTAAAGGGCAGGAGCACTTATATAAACATGCATTTATTCTGCCATCCTTCCCATCCGTCCAGGTGCTTAAACATTGACTTTGAAGATAATGTCCTTGGTAATCATAATCTGTACGTTAGTAAAGAGAAGGAACCAATATTGCTAGCAGGAAAGAACCATTAATAACTTAATCAATACAGGATTTTTGTTTATTGTTCTGTGTGGAAAGATAACTTTTAACTCAGGTTCCTGTTCCATTGATTAGAGATACCAGTACCTTCTGGTTTAAAAATAGGGAGCATGTGACATTTTAATGAACCTAAGAAGTTATCAGCTATTGACAATTATTAATTAGTTAATTAACTATGACAGACTATTTCAATGTAGAACATAATCAGAGTTATCAAAAGAAGTCTATTTTTCATTAACAGATTGCTAGTCTAACTGCCCCATTGAGGGTGTTGACCCTTATGAGAGCTTTACTATGACACAGAATTTCTTACTTGTCTTTTCAATTCAACCCATTTTAAAATTTGGTTCATTAAGAAATACAAAGGAGTTAAGTCCTCACCAGGATGATTTTTGTTGTTTCACTGAGGTGGTTTTTGGGTCTGGGGCCTGCTGTAGAAACACATCAAGTATATTTACAGGTGGGGGGTGGGGGGTTTATTTGGCCTGCTTGTAGGTTTGAAGCTTCCTTTCCTCAGCATCTAACCTATCCCACTAGGCAAACTTCCTTGCCGTCAGAGCCCAGCATGATGATCAAGGGGCGTGAGTGGCAGCCTAGCTTTATGTACCAAACCCCACCCATGCCGTGCCTTCCCCAAAGGTCAGAGTCTTTGCCCTGGTTCTGTCCTGGTGTGAAATATAGAGAACTGAAGACATGCCCACATGAAAGGGACAAGTGAAATAAAAGTGGTAGACAGAGGAACATGTAAAGGAAAGCTATGTTCACTCCCCCACGTCAGTAACACGAGTCTGCGGTGAGCTAGGACTGCCAGGTGCTGGCCATGTGACAGGGTTGCAAGGCAGACAGAAATCCCTGCCTCATGGAGCTCACGTTCTAGCAGGGGAAACAGCGGGGACACGAACATGGGAAGTTTCTAGTACAGTTGGGACATAAGTGCTATGGGGCTGCAGGGGGCGAGTCGGGGCTTAACACCCAGGAAGTGGTGTTCTGTCATGGACTGATGTATTCCTTAGATGAGGAAGTGGTAGTGGTTCCTGGGTGCTTTTCACCTTTGTATCTCTTCATGTGAATTTGTAGAGCCTGCCTCCTCCACCTGGCTCTCTGCGTGGCTCTGCAGGGGACCCTGCCAAGGACCCCAAGCTGAGGCTTTCGGTACACAGAGCAGACTGAGCCTGCTGTCCTGCATCATCTGCCTGGCCCACGGGGCACCACGGTCAGGTGTGAAGGGCCAACTATTACAATCAAATTTCACTGACCTGCGAGCTGCTGTTTCCTCACAACAAAAATGCAAATTACAGCAAGGTCCGTATAACTGTCGGACTTCAGAAATCATGAAATAAACTTATAACATCTGGGGTATGATGCTGGCATTAAAATAGCTGCTTGTTGGGAGGAACGACCCCCTTAACATGTCCAGACTGGTTTTAGGGGTGGAGGAAAGGATTACCCGAAAAGGCATCCCTTTGAAGTCCCTGGGTTGGCATTAGCTGTGTTCACCTCCAAAACTGAAGGGAACAAAATGACAACAATATTTGTGGTCACAGAACCCTTGAGAAACCTTTGTTTCTGCCTTTTCATTTGTCTCTAAAATAGGGACAGGAATTGCCCCTGACCCCAGTGATAGGGTCAGTGCAGCCAGGACAAGGGCTGCTATTTGTGCTGTGCCCAGGTGGCTCTCTGCAGCGGTCCTCCTCCGTCAGAGGGAGCAGCAGAGCTGTGGGGGCCACTTTCTGTTCTTCACACCCACTTGTCTGGTCACCCTCCCGTGGAGAGTAGAACTGGGTGACAGGAGAGGGAGATGGGTACATGTAATTAATTCTTCCCATAGGAAGGGCCAATGTGTCACCATTTAAATGGACGATTTGCACCTTAGGGCATCATTGCTGCTAGTGTCCAAATGGCTGGTACGGTTTCCTTAGGGGCCTGCGTTAAAAGGAAGCCCACCCCTTATCCCGCATTAATGCCCCGCAGTGTGTAGTGAGTCCATGATCGCATCTGACTTCCTATCTCTGCATCCTTTTCCCTCCTGCATTGTCACCTCTGCAGGGGCAGGATGCCGCCCAATTTGAAGTGGGGAACTCAGTCTTTGATGGAGTTGGCCTATCTCTTTAAAGCAAGAGCTTGATGTCTGGAGTCCTATGGTCCAGTTTGGACTACTGGGAATCATTTTTTGGGCTTTTAAAAAATGTTAGAGACCTGAGTAGTAGGTTTGTGGTAATACTGGATCCAGGAAGCTCACAGTGAAAAGAGTATGAACTTAACCAGAAAAATACTTCTCTGTTCTATAAATCTCTCAGTGACATTTGGATTAATCAAGCATAATTAAATGTAGTTAGGTTTTTGTCAGGTTGTAGTTCAAAATAATATTCATCTATGGAGAGGGTAATATATTCTGTAGAAATTTTATTAAGCACTTTAGTTAAGCAAACACTAAGGAGAACAAAATCAGCCTCAGGAAGGTTAATTACTAAAAAAACACAAAGTATAGTAGATTATGTAAATCATTTTAATTTTGAATACCATGGTTTGAGCTTTAATTTACATAGAGAGGTATTTTGGATTTGTTTTTCATACTGTATTTTCCAAAAGAACAGAATTGCAATTGCATTCTTTCAAAGTTCTGAACACTTTAGTATTCCATTCAATTTGCTTAACTTTTTCATCTTTCCCAAACTGAAGAATTACAGTTGCAAATATAGCTAATTATTTTAGGATTCCTAAGTTTGTCTCAATTGTAAAAACTGTATTTTTATTGGTACCTTTAAAGAAGTGATCTTCTTAAGAGAAGGTTTAGGGGAAAGAATGAATGTACATGAAACAGAATAAATGTGAACGTATTCTGCCCTACCTGGCCTCTCAATAAATGAAATGAAATTTTTTAAAAAGGTAAAACATAAAGAGTTTAGAATGCAATGATAAAGCATATTATTTTAGTAATTTCTTTAAAGGGAGAAGGAAGTAAAGAGACCAAACTGATTTTATATGTTGTATTTTTTTAAACTCCAAGAATTACGTCTTCCTACCCTGTGTGTCTCAGGGAGTAGCCTTTATGAGAAACCCTGACATTCTGTCACAGTTTGTTCAGATTGGATGGTTCCTGCCTAGATACCTAGAGCTAGAGTTTCAGAAATATTGTCATCTCAAGAATGCAAGACTCCCCAAGAATCTTGAACCTCACCCTGACAGCTGCTCAGATTCTATGTGCTTTAGGCTTTTTCATGATAAATGACACCCAAATGTCCTTTGTTCAGTATGTATATAAAGACCTCTTTGTCATGTTTATCGGCAATTTTCCTAGAAAACCTCTGCAGTTTGATTTTGTTTGATAATTTTGCTTCTTGGCTTTTCAGTGAGGATTCTGTTTTCCACTGGACTTGAATCCTTTTGGAATAATCAATTTTCACTTCAAAGAACATTCTATTAAATAATTCTAACTTTTGCAAACCTAAAAGTGGCCTGTTAGTTTGAATTCTATGCCTAACTTTTGCAAATAGGCCACAACAGCATAAATGTCAAAGAGCATATATGCCCTAAGCAATGTGTTTGCACTGCAGTGAGCAAACGAAAGAAATGGTTAACCCGGGCACTTCAGGCTGCTGTGACTGCTCTTCCGTTCCTCTTCGCCTTCCATATTGGTCAAAAATGGCAAACTAATATGGAATGCATATTGATAACACAACTACTTAATGTTTAAAAATATTCTTACCTTGAGATTCTTTTTGAGAGAAAAAAAGAATCTTAACATTCAGTTCTAACTCTGGCTCTTCATATATGCTAGGCATTAAAAAGACAATTACAAGAGTTACATTTGATTGGAAATCAAAGGCATTTGCCATTTATCCACACTACACATAGTATAACAAGAAGAGGTTGCAAAAACTGGTAGGAGTATAAAATGTTATATATTGTTGATTATAATATACCGTGGCCCCCCTTCTTATAAACTCTATTTTAGCTTTGTCATTGAACTTTTATAACCATGGGAAACCTCAATCAGTATTCTTAAAGGCACTATATTTACATTAAGAACTGGCTTATGCCTTTATCTAAAAAACTGCTGAGGTTACTATCCCACCTGTTTAATTAGAACAAATGTTTCAGAGTAATAACAGCCGAAGCCTCAACTATAGGGATCTTAGCGCCCTGGCGCCTGCCTACCACTGGAGAGGGAGCGTCGTGCCCAGCATACAATGTAAAGTGGAAGGTGCTTGCCAACATCCTGTGTCTGCTCCCTTGTACCTTGCTGCCCGTGTAACTCTTCCTGGGGAAAGCATCACACAAAGTCCTTTGGTATCTTGCTTTTCACTTTCAGAGTTCCTTTGACAGCTGGCATGTAATTTGACGAATAAACTGTGCATATACTTAAAATTCTTTTTTAGACTAGATCAGACTAAACGTATCTTGACTTTGAGTAGGCAGCCAAGGCAAGGTTTACCTAGAAAACATGACATTTTATTTTTGAAATCTAAGTTGGCCTTATTTGGTGTTGGAGGAAGCAAGCCGTAGTGCCCCCTCCTTTGTCCCCAGCATGCTCACTGTTACAGTCGGGAGGCCGTCTTCTCGCGCCCTGCTGCACTAGCGATGAATGAAAACCGGGTTGTGCTCGAGTCTGTCCTGGATGGCATGACATACGTTTTACAAGGACGCAGCATACCACAGGGGCATTCTGACCCACCCTGACCTCTGCAGAGCTCCTTGGTGTTAAAGTCATTTGAGGCTGTAATTGCCGCTGCAGTTTTATATACACATCACACCATCTGCTGCTCTGTTCACTTCCTCACAAAAGTGCACAAGTGTTTCTTGCAACTTACTTATTCCCCAGATTTAGAACACAAGTTGTGAATACTGAAGAAGTGCTTGAACCAAGTAAGAAAAGTCAATGGGGAGTAAAATACACCATTGTGAACATACCTAGCACTGCATTTAAATGTGAGGTTTAAAAGCACTTGCTTGACTGATTTTTCATCATAACTCCTTAACTCATAAAAGCAGTGCCTAAACAGGGAAGCACAGCTGATGTGACAAGAGAAGGACATTAACTTCTATATGAAATAAAAGTTCATTGCATCGCTTATACCTGTAAATCTGAATCTGACCGGGTTCACTTTGGGCATCTGTCAGCTTAGTCACGGTGATAAGTCTACATGCGTGTCCAGTGTTCACAAGCTGCCTTGTGGTTTGTAGTGTGAAGCCTGGCCCTTCGTGTTCTGTGCTGTTCTATGGCCTGGCTGGCACACGCCGTCATGAGTGAGGGATGACTTCAGTCTGAGATAATTTGTCACTCTACTTCCCATGGAGAAAAGTTTTTTTTTTTGTGATTGTTGGAAAAACTTGACCAGAGAACCGTGTGGCTCATGTAATGTCCCTGTAAGTTGCAGAGCCATCTGTGGTGTGTGTCACAGCCAAACGAGTCCTGGAGCCCTTAGACAATTCTGTACCACAATCATTGAACAATAAAAGTGGTAGTTGGGATTCACTGTGCGTCTTTATGGTCTTTTCCTGAGCTGCCATCTGTAGTCTCAGCCCTCCTACCCAGAAGCCTGGTCTTCTACTCTCTCCGTTTCTGAAATTCAACACATAAAAAGCAACCAAGCACCTTTGCGAGTTGCTGGGAATGGACAAGGACATTGCTTAAGTTCTTATGACCAATCAAAGGAAAACTAGGTTCATTTGGATTCTCTGTAGCAGGAAACATTGAGCTCACTTTTTGGGGGAATATCGGGTTGGGAAAACAAGCTGCTTAACAGTAAACTATATGGTAGTGTTTTTCAAAATATGATTCATAAATCAGGGAAAGGGGGTCGTATATTGTCTAAGTCTGAATTCCTGACAGAAAGAACACTCTTAATAATTATGCTGTAAACCATGTAAACAGGTCTAAACCCCGACTGTCCTGGGCAAATTGGGTTTGGCTGGCCATGGCCCACCTATACCAGAATTACCTGAAATGCTGGTTAAATGCAGATTCCTGGGTTCTGCCTCAGCTCTACTGATTCAGATCCTCTGGGTTGGGGGCCTGGAAATCTATATTTTAACAAATGCCCCAAGAGAATTTTTCCAAAAGTGTAAGTTGGGAACTGCTGCCTATGGAATGAATATGCAGAAGATAAACAACTTGAGATTTTCAATTAAAGGGCTATTGGTTCCCTGTCTCTTCTGAGGAACTGGTGCAGCACCGCCCCCAGAGCCCAGGGCTTCCAAAGACATTTGGCTGCACTTAGTACTTCCCAAATAACTAAGAGACAGAGTCTTCATGTTCCTTACCAACATGTCTGTCTTTTACTGAACGTTCAGTGGTAAATGGGTGTCTTTTTTAGATATGAGAGCCACACAACTGCTATTTTGCATAGTTATCACTAAAAACCAAATCTTCTTGAAAACTTGAGACAAGGAACAGGTTTGAGGGATTCTTAGGGAGTGTTGCTGTCAGAAAATCCGTACATTTGCCTTGGCTCTGCTACCAGCCAGCTCTTTGCTGTGCTTTGGTTTCATCCTCTGTAACACTAGGGCCTCAGACCATGTGGTTCCAAGATTCTGTCCAGGTCTGATGTCTTAACGGCGCTCTTCAAACCTAAAGTGGGACACAATTACTGATCAGTTGCTTTCATGGTGTGCCATGTTTTGCCCAAAGAATACAAAACTAGTGATTCTTGTGTTAGTGGCTTTAGTTAAAGTGTTTAAATTCTCCATCCGTATTTTACCAAAAGTCAACCACTGTGCTAACATCATTCACGACTGGGCTGGGGCATACCACTCCTGCCCTGTTTTGAAGCTCATAGGGGAACTATGGTTTAGACTCAAAAAGAGACCCTCCCTCTCAAGAGTCTATGCCTCTGTGAAGCCGCTGCTGCACATTGCTCTTGAGTGTACACTTTTCCTTCCTTGTCCTTCGTTTCGGAATTCTTTCCAATGACTTAACGCGTGTTTGCAAGTGATAAGCTGATTTTCTCAGGTGTTCAGTTCCTAATAATAGCACAAAGGTGTACTCTTTGATCAAATGAATAAATCAGAAGGCATCGTGTAGGAGGGATGCCTCTGGGAAGGGTTCTGCAGAACACTGTCCGCCACTAGAACTCTGCGGTGATGGGAATGCACTCTCTGTGCTGTCAGTATGGCCATCGCTAGTCACATGATCACATCCAATGTGGCTAGTTCAACTGAATTTTTAATTTAATTTGTATTAAAATTTAAATAGCCACATATGGCCAGTGGTGACCATATTGGACAGAGCAGCTATATAGAGCCATTACGTGCTGTTGAATTTTTTTTATTAACATTGAGTACCTATTTTCACCTGTCATTGGGCTGGGTGCCTAACAGTACCCTTGTAATTTCTAAATGTTGGTCTTAAAATGAATCTTTTGCCCTCTTCCCACCAATGACACATATCAACATAATGGTCTCTCTTTGGTTGAGAAATTAAGTGATATTTAGACCTTTTCCTGTGCTAGCTGAATGGCAGATAAATTCTTGTCTGCTATATAAGACATTGTTCATCAGCCTGTAAATCCAGTTACTCTTGAAGATCTGCTTTGTTTCCTGAGTTGAAGTATCAACTATGGCCCAGAGGGTCTCAACCTGCCTATGGCAGAATCTCCTAGTCCTGGGCCCCACTTCGGGTTCATTCCACCAGATGGTCTCTGGGAAGTATTTTTTAAAGCATTCCCTAGGACGTTTTAACACATGACAGGGTGGAAAACCACCGATAAAGTCCAACTGGCAGATCAGCCTTTGCGAATAACTAGAGTGCTGGCAGCAAGATATCCTGTCTCCTTGGCACAGGGCAGGCCGAGGGTCCTTGCAGTTCTACTGATGTTCTGGTTAACAGGTAATTAAAAAATACTTCAAAGAGAAAATGCCTTGTCAATTTGGATTTGGGGCAACTTAGCAGCCTTGCTGTTTCCTTCTGTGCAAGAAACTGTAAGCTAAGCTAATGCTACTCATATTGTTCTCTGGCATTCTTGTCCAAACAGAATTTGCCAATCCTTAAACAAAATAAACATATTAATGATTTCAATAACAGTGATGGATGCAGAAGCTTTCAACAGTTCCTCAGTAACAGCTTAATATAATAGTGTAATTATTTCTAAAGCTAGAGATAATTATTGTCACCTTAGCATGATAATTGGAATGGAGCTCCTTATAGGAAAACTGCTCTCTTCCCAGGGCTCAACTGGTAACAAAATAACAGTTTATGAGGGCAAATAATGCCCCTTATTCAGATGAGTGAGGCCTGCCAGCCACCCTGCAAACAGAGAGTCTAGGGTGAGAGCTTGAATAACAATCTCAGCCATAAACAGCTGTGTCCAAATAGGAGTGTTTAAAGCATCCCGGGGAAGCTGCACACCTGTGTGTGAAGGCCTTCATGGAAAGCGTGTGCTGGTGCCTGGGGCTTCAGTGGCTCACTCGGTGCCTTACTGCTCACAGACCCAGCTACGGGCTGCCATTGCCATCGTCCTCCACTCAGCACTCTCCCAAAGTGGTTTCTACTTTTTTAAATCTACTTTTCCTACTTTCCCCCACTCTGAGTAAGAGTTGGCAGTCTTTGCACTCTTGGGACTGAGCACCCCACCCTGAAGAGATTAGTAAAATAATGTGAAATTAGTAAGTGGGGAAAATGGAAATCCCTATGGCCAGGATCCTCACCTGACCCTAAAGCACTTGATGATGTAATTGGCCTACTGCCACGCTATTGTTCCCACACCCATGGCAATAAGCTATTATGGACTGAGGCACTATATAAAGAGCTCTTTGCAGTGCTCTGGGTTGAGGCAGAGATGAAGGGTTACAGGCCTTCTGACGGCTGGATGCAGATGTAATTCTAGTGCTCCACCTACTGCTGGGAGAGCAAAGCTGGGTAATAAACCCTTTTACCCCAAGAACGTTCCATTGTCATTCCTTGGACTCACTGAAACCATAGTGAACTTGCCTGGGGCTGAAACCCATTGGTAAGACAGTAAGTTAGCAAAATCATTGTAAAACTCTATTTGTCAGAATCAGAAACATGGACTGTTCAACCAGAACTGAGTAAAGTCAAAGGTGGGAGGGCCAGATTCAAGTTACTGGACTGAAACTGGGGAGGGGCAGGGGGTACAGGGATTGTGTCTTCTATGACCTTCGTATGCCCAGCACCTGGTAGCTCACTCAAACATTTACTGAATGCTTCAGATGGGCATATCTGGTAGACGTGAAGTTAAAATGCAGATCAAAGGTCACAGTGGGAAAGTAAGTTACTCTAGAAAGGAGCAAGGAGTACCTCGATACTGGCTGGCTGGCAGGGGGTCCCAGTTCAGCAGGCCTTGCTCAAAATCCCAGGACCAGAAAAACAAGAAACAAACCAGGGAGAGAAGAGGCAGAAATCTGACTCCGCCTGACAACCAGAAACTGTATTCCTGGGCTTGTTTCAGCAGGAACGTGCCCCGTAATCAAAGACTTTGGTTAGTTACCCTTTCATGCCTTGGCTTCTTGATATAGTCAAGTGTGAACTGGAGGGTGTGTGCAGAGAACAGGAGGGGAGGGATCTCTTAAACTTCCTTCTCTACCAGCCATAGCTCCATGCTCACGAGTTGAGGACCCGGCACTTCCTCTCCTCATGGATCAATTAGCATGTTCATTTGGGTCTGACATGTTCCATTACACCTATTCCATGCTGCCCTTGTGGGCGTCAAAACTCAACAGAAACATTAAGCAGCTTCATCATGAGTAGATGTAGGAATGTTCAAAAGAGGAACATGAATCTCGATATATGCATGAGGGTTACTGTTCCTCTGTCAGGACCTGGAAAAAGGTTCAAGGGGTTATGACCACTGTCATCAGTCACGTCATGGTAGATAGAATAAAGCCCCCCCCCCCCACAGAATGTCCATATCCTAATCCTCAGAACCTGGGAATATGTTGTATTACATGGCAAGAAAGAATAACAGTTGTTGATGACATTAAAGCGGGGATTTTTCCTGAATTATCCAGGCAGGCCCAATGTAAACACAGGGTCCTTATAAGTAGAGGAGAGAGGCAGAAGGAGTGGCAGAGTGATGGGATGTAAGAAAGACCGGACTGGCCATTGCTGGCTTTGAAGATGGAAGGGGACCACAAACCAAGTAATGCAGGCAGCTTCTGGACACTGGAAAATGCGAGAAAATGGATTCTACCCCAGAGCCTCCAGATAGAAACTTGGTTCTGCCAACACCTCAGTTTTAGCCCAGTAAGAGCCATTTTGGACTTCTGACCTCCAGAACTGTAAAATAATAAATCTGTGTTGCTTTAAGCCACTAAGTTTGTTACATCAGTAGGAACCAAACACACACCTTTTCAACTTCTTTCTTCTATAATTAATTTCATCTACCAAATCTGGGTACCAGATACAGAAACAAATGGAAAAAGAATCAATGACTCAGTTGTGTTCATGTCAATTTGTGGTCAGGATTCTTGTCAACATCTGTCCAATGGCACATGATTACCAGAAAAGACTGGTTATCTCCTCAAGCTCTGTAATGAGTCATGCCCTGCCATCGCATGTCAGGGGATGACAGGTTTTCTTTGAACTTGGAAATTTTAGAGTGACAAGTTCACTGGCAAGTATAATAAGTTGAAAATGTCCCTATGGACAATGTAAAGTATCTCAGCTGTTTGAGGTATGGATTCATGAATTCTCTTAAAATAGAAGGTCATGTATCAAATACAAGAACTCTGCTTTTATGACTAAAGCACAGTAACCTTGCCGCTCGGTCCTTTCCCCATCCCCCAAGAAAGATAATGAAGGTTAAGGAGAGTAAAAATTGTTTACAGGCAGTAGTGTTACTGGCTGAGATGCTGTTTTCCCCAGGATCATGTCTTGGAGGCGACAAAGAATGAAGCCAGCAGACAAGAGTATGGAGCAACCAGCAAAGTTTAATGAAAGAGTGAAAGAAGAAAGGAAAACTTCTGCTTATCAGGAGGGGGTCAGGGCAGGGCACTGTTAGAACTGCAGTGTCTAGGGTTTATTATAAGCACATAAATGGAGTAAACCATGCAAGTGGCTGGGAGTTGTCACTAGGGCCTGTTGCTATGGCCAAGCTAGATGAAAAAAAACTCCCTTTCTTCTCAGGCTGAATTTTCTCAGATGTCCAGGATTAGATTTCTTTTTTACTGAGAAGCCTTGGCCCTCGTTCCTTCTGCCTGATCCTTACTGGGACCTTGAGCTCTATCCACCTAACACCTGCCTCTGTAAGTCAGTCCTAGTCTGAACATTTCCCCTCAAGTTTCCCACATTAGGTCAACTGCAGCTGAGATTCAGCCAAGATGGTGTTTTTTCTAGAGTATAAGTTACGGCAGTGCAGAAAGGCCCAGCACAGAGATCAATTTTCACCTACAGATATTTATGCCTAAATGATATTTTCAGATTTTACTGGGTTGTTGTTTTTTTACTTGATGGTTTCTTAAAGGCTTTGATCACTGGGTGTACTTTGATGCTTATGAACTGTCATGCTTTGTCTGAAAATCATCTCTGCGGGAGTCCTTTTATCAAACAGCTACTGCTAAATGCCTGGAGAAGTCACTTAAACATTCAACTCCAATAGCCAATGAGGACTCCAATACCAGAAGACTGTGTGTGTGTGTGTGTGTGTGTGTGTGTGTGTGTGTGTGTGTGTGTGTGTGTGTGTGTGTGTGTGTGTGTGTGTGTGTGTGTGTGTGTGTGTGTGTGTGTGTGTGTGTGTGTGTGTGTGTGTGTGTGTGTGTGTGTGTGTGTGTGCGCGCGCATTGTTGATAGTGTACTGTATTTTTTTAACCCCAGGGATTCTGTTGTTTAACAAAGCCTAATTCTGTTTGGAACAAATATCAGAGTTTTTGAACATGAATTTTATTTGGCCTTAGACCTGATTGTTTTTCCCTGAGACCATTTCTGAGGCAGCATGGAAGTCAAGAAGAAACCTGTAACTGTCACTCTAAATACAACCTGTCAAGAACGTGCTCGATCTAGGTGGCAAAGCCAGTATGGTCAATGAATAATAAGTATTGTGTTTTTAAATGAATTCCCTTGCTGAATACAGGTCTGGCTTTATTTCTTCTAGAGTCTAGGCTAATGTTAAAACTGTTGTCATTTCAAAGACCTCAACCTCTCCAGGTGGAGTTAACAGATGCTCCTAAATTCAGCTAGTGGAGGGCTTGAGCACAATTCTCAGAACACTGACCTCTGCCTTAATTGTTGACATCTGAGATCCTGATTTAGCATCTCCACCCCACTGATTTGCCTCCAGCTGACCAAGGAGCTTTTCCCCGAACATGGAAAAGGGGTTGAAATGGCCACTGCCCAATGTTTAGGCACAGGTGAATATCCTTCCATCAGGTGGCAAAATAAAGGTGGGTGGAGTGCCAGAGCCTGCAGACAGTGAGGCATGAGCGTACCAGGGACGCTAACAGCTGTGGGGGCTCCAAGGGCCTGGTAGGACCACCTCTCCAGCTTCCCACACAGACAGGTAAGCACCCTCTTGTGGTTGCTCAGTGAGGGTATCCTAACTGTAGAAACTTAAGGACAATGCAGGTTGCCTCATAAATTCAGAGACCTTTATAGGCAAAGGAGACCTCAGAAACTGTTCCCTTCAACCCCCCTCATTTTACAAAAGCAGGCACCAAGGCCAGAGAAGTGAAGTGGTTTGGCCAGGGTCACAAAGCAAGTTAGCAGTGGGACTTGCAACTCAGGGTCCTCGCTGGGCTCTCTAACTGATCCCCCACCCCTTCCACGTTGGTCTGTTCCTAACTAGCTTTTACGTCAGGTGGGAGCCCTTTGGCAGCTCCAAGACTTTGGCCCGTGCTGCTTGGGGCAGAGTCGCGGCCTTCTGAGGGGCTGGGGCCACCACTGCGCAGAGCCAGGACAGCTGCTATGCCTGTATTTTCCATGCTGAGCTGGAACTCATCCGCAGGAACCCGCAACAGCACACTGGAGAGAAACTCGGTGAGCCAAAGTGCAATTCTGCATCCCTTTATTTAAAACGAGTTGGGAATGTTGTGCTCCGTTTGGGAGCAGGAGTGGGGAGGGTGGGGAGGGGTGGGCTGATTCCAGTAGTTCATGGTGTCAGCACCAGAGCAAAGGCTTGGGCCCCTGGATGAGTCGTCGTCTTGTCTTACGGTACAGCATAGTCTGAAGTATGTATGGTCTTTTTATGGCTTTGTCCCGGGACATATTGCAGTGACACAACAAAAATCTCAAGTCTAGAGACAGGAGTTGCAAATGCCTCATGAGTTTGTTCTTTTTAAAAAAAATCTGGTGGTCAAGACTAGTGGTGAAGGGTCTGCGTCGCCCTCTGGCACCTCTCCCTGGGGCTTGCCTGGGGGCTGGGAGAAGTCCTGAAGATGGAGAGAAGACAATCCACTCTTCCTATCCCTCCCTCAAGACTGTGTCCCACGGTCAAGGTCATGTGTCTTCACCGCCTAGCTGGTCAGAAGGCAGCCTTAGTCTCAGGACAGCTGCTCTTGAGCTTGGGATCCTGCACCTTTGCAAGGTCGAGGTGCATGGCAGCTGGCTGGCCAGAAATGGGTCATTCGTGTGACTTTGACATTCTGCCGTAGTTTTAGCTGGTGGAAGGGCAAATGTCTGATTCGGGGCCCCGGGGAAAAGGATGTGGCAGCTAACGGAGGGGCACCACACTGGGGAAGCTAGGCGTCCAGGTGCCATAGCCCACAGGGGTGCCCCCTGTCCTTGGGGTCTGTGAAAGGAAGCCTGCCTGCCTCAGCTCTTGCTGGGTGAGACACTTGGAAAGGGAGCAGAAAGTGACTGCTCCCCATAGGCCACCCTCCTTCATCCCCGCTTTCACCCATCTTCCTAACCTGCCCCCCTGCAACCCCAAGTGGCTGCTCTCTAGTGCACAGTCTGAAGCTTCCTTCCCTTTCCAGGACAGAAAGACCCTTTCCTTGCTTTTTGTCATTTCTGCTTATCTCTGCAAGCTTGCAATGAACTTCCTATGCCTCTCACTCCAGCCCTGGCCATTACTGTTGACTGGCTGGCCCAGACAAAGAACAGCCCATCTCCTCCTGGGAGAAACTGGTGGCTAGGAAGCACCAGAAGTTGGGTTGCAGATTACCCCCAATTCCCTCTCAGGAGTCTTGTCAGCCTTAGAAGGGTGGGGAGGTATTGTTAGAAGTCAGGAAGGGGACATAGGGTAAGATTTAGAACTTGCTTGTGGCTTGTTTAGGCCCATCCCTGGAATATTCCAGGCATTGGTCTCTCCCATAAATGGCAGCTGTGATGGCACTGAGTCTGAGTCACATAAGTGGCACCTGTCAGTGTGACATGTAAGGCCTGCCAACTAATCAGCCTAATACATCAACCCCATGCTATTTGCTTCAGAGCAGGATTTGGGTGAGAGGGCATCTGCCTGCCCTGGGCCGTGGAGTAAGGCCATAAAAGCCTGCCCAAGAGAGCGGTTCCCCCGCTCTGGGAGGCCCTGAAGTGGTCTGAGAGCACAAATTTTCTTTAACCTCCTTTCCTCTCTCCCAGTACCCCTTTTCCCCTTTTCTCTTCCCCTGTTCTCACCACCTGACCTTGCCCAGCTGGTCTGCTGCTCCTTTCGCTGCTAAAAGTGCCAACCTGCTGGGACAGGCAGCGTGCGCCCATTTTGCCCTGGGTGCATGGTGGGAGAGAGACCAAATGGGCACAACAGAAGAATGGGGTCTCGCTCGCCATGCAGAGCAACGCTCTGGGCTTTGACTGCAAAAAGTTCTCTCCTCACACTCCCACCAGCTCTCTGTCCTGCAAGGGACAAGGGGGTTCCAAGCCAGCTTAGCTTCATGGTTATGGTTTTGCTTCCTAACACCACTTGTGTCCAGTAGGGCAGAGAGGTAGTTCAGCCCCAACACAAGGGGGAAAGACTTGCTGCTTCCTATTGGTTGCCCCTCTCTTCACCCAGAAGGCTTGTTCCCAGGGCCTCTGAAAAGAGGTGTTTCTGTCACAAGAGATTCTTGGGCTCTGACATTCATGAGAGGTTCGGGCCTCTGGTCAGGCCCCAGCTCTTTCTCTGGCTTTACTGGGACAGACAGGCAATGCCTCATCTACGCAAGAGTGTGGTTCTGACCTTGACTCTACCTGCTCGTTTCCTACTTGTGATTGGAGGACAGTCACTTCAAACAACTCGGAGGAATGTTTAGAATCTTCATGCTTTTTGGCAAACCTAGGGCTGGGGATAACTCTAGAACTACCCGGACCTTTCAGATGCTGAGGTCAGACTGAGGTTGCCATAGTGCTCTGGGAAGCTCTTCAGAGCCTCCCTCCAGCCAAAAATAATCATGGGAGGCTATGAGAACAACATACTAATTTCCTGGTTGGGACAAGACATTTCTACAGGAATCAAGGATGAGCTTTTGAGGAACTTCCCAGGTCAGAGGGGAACCAGGGAGTTCTTTAGACCAAGGATTGCTGTGGAGCACTGGGGTGTGAGCAGGAGAGGAAAGTACTGTAAATGCTGCCACCATATACTCATATTGCATACAATGTACGCCCTGGATAGCCTAGTTGATGCACACAGATACGTGCAGGTAGCACCCCTAGTGGTATATACTATGTAGTTTGGTACATCAAACTGTTACTTGAGGTCTATGAAACTGCTAATTGGTCAGAGATGGGAAAAGCCGTTCCGTAATAGCATCCTTTAAGGAGAAGCTTCAGGAAACAGGTGCTGTCTGCTGAACTTGGAGCCAAAGCAAAGCAGCTCCTCTTGTTATATGTATTTGTTGCATTTCCCACAGATTAAGGGAATTTCTGGAAAACAAGTCAAACCAATGATGAAAAAGTACAACCAGGGGCACTTTAGGCCTGATTGGGCATTCTCCTTGAAAATCTGTCCTTAGAATAAGAAGTTAAGGTCCACACTAGATGATCTTTTCTACATGTGACCTAAAACAGGCTGTGTATGTGCCACATTCCTGGAACTGGGAAGAATCAGTGCATTGCAACATCAGGTCTCTGGCTAAACTGAGAAAGTTGGGATTTGTCTATTTCAGAAGCACTTTGCCACTTTTATTGGAAACCACTGTATTCTGGCAGAGCTCAGGTGGTAGGAGGCAACGTGCAGGGCCCTTATGAGCCAAAGTAGAAGGTTGAGGAAACAGCCGCTTCAACGGTGGTGTACGTGGTCGCAGTGGGTGTAAGGACCAACACAGAAGACAGCCCGCCAGGTGCTGGGCTCCCAGGGGTGCTCTGCATCTCTCCTTAACAAGGTTATAGTGGAGTGGTTCTGGATGACACTAAGAAGGTTTGTATTGGTTGTCCAGCTAGAAACCTCCATGCAGAGCCTAAGTCATAGGCTGAGGAGAGACTGAAAGACAGCTGGTCCCCAGGCCTCCGCTTAGCAAAGCTCAGGGTCTCCCGGCTGAGCTGCAGCCACCACTGCCCCTCACCCACCACCCAGGCATCCCCGGTGAGCCCGCCCTCCTCCCCAGCCTGTGTGGCATAGCTCTTGTCTGCCAGCAGCTTTTACTTCTCATCCTCGTCCCCCTCGCTCATGCTGCTGATGGAGGCCGAGGCTGCTTTGGGCGAGGAGGGGGGAGAAGCTTTGATTGGGAGCCACGAGAAGGTGGGTGATGGGGAGCGGGAGGGGGACCGGCTCCTGGTGGGGCTGCTCACGGGGCTCTGCTTCGGGGACAAGGCCTGCAGCATCCGGCTACTCCTCTCCTGGAACATCTGCTTCTGGAGAGAAATTTGAGAGAAGGCGTCTGTTAGGTCAGCTATCTGAGGCGGCGGCGAACCCAAAAGGCAACCACTGCCCTGAAACACCAATGCGCACAAACACAGGCATGCGCTGTGGTCTCTGCTCTCCGAGACTGTCCCTGCAGAGGAGCTGAGGGCATTTCAGGGGCAGTGACGTGCTGACCATCTCCACTGGTTCTTGGGGCTCTCCTGGCCTTCCTTGCCTCCATCTACAAAATTTAGCTGAGTGTCTCTTATTGGCCAGGCAGACAGTAAAGTCCTAGGTACTGGGGGTAGCAGGAAATGAAACAAAAATCCTTGTCCTCACGGATATGAGGAGGAGCCTCACAATAAACAGAATATGTGGTATGTCAGATGGAACCCTGGATTGTGAGCAAAATAAAACGAGGCTAGCAGATGGGGGCATGGAGTGGAGGGCGGCTGTGCTGCGATTGTAAAGAGGGTCCTCAGGGCGGGCCTCGTGGAGAAGACACTACCTGAGCAAGACCTGAAGGAGACGGAGGAGGGGACCATGTGAATGGAAGTGCCTTCCAGACCGCATGCCAAGAAGGGAGCAGGCAGCGCACATCCAGAGACAAGTGAGGAGGCCACAGTGGCTTGACTGGAGTCACCTGGGACAGGTTGATGGCCACCAGGACGGTGAGGGATGGCTGGAGTCCTGGTATATTCTTTCCCATGGTTTTATTAATGTGTAATTTACTTAAAGTAAAATTCACCCTGCTTGGTGTACACCTCTGAGTTTTGGCAATGCCTGTATGTGTGACCATTGCCACAACCGAGGTGTAGGAGAGTTCCGTCAGCTACCCGATTCCCTCAGGACCCTTTGTGGTCGCTCTGCCCCCAGCCTCTGGCAACACATCTGTTTTCTGTCTCAACTGTTTTGCCTGCCTTTCCAGAAAATCTAAATGGAATCAAGCAGTACATACTCTGGCCACATTTTGAAGCTTAAGCCAATGGGATTTGCCGACAGATGGGATGTGGGGTGTGGGAGGAAGAGGAATCGAGTGGCTCCGGTTTCTGGCCTGTGAAACTGGAACGCCAGGATGCCACTTGCTGGTGTGGGGGACTGCGGAGGTGGCGGTTTGGATGGTAAGATGGATCTTCCAATTAGGGATGTCAGGTGACTGTTGCCTGGTGCTTTCAGAGCCTGGGCCTTCCTGACACTGTCCTGCAGCCTTCGGGGGAGCCCAGTCCTTGGCTGTGGTCCCTGCGTGCTAGGCCTCCAGGGCTGCCAGTCGATCTGACCTTCTGCCCTTTGCCTGTAGCTTCCCCCCCTCACCCACCTCAGATCCCCCCACTTCTGATTGCCCTGCACATGTGGCCTGGGCTCTCTGCCATTTCCCTTTGTTGCTCCTCACTGGGCTTTTTGATCCTAAACTGGCCCCGAGAGCCAATTCTCCTATTGGCCATTTTAGACTTTGCTTGTTGTTTGAGTTACTCATTTTACAAAATGCTGCCAAGTCTCCTGGGAACCAGGTGCTGCACAGGAAGTGGTCATGTCTGAACCGGGGCTTTGGTGATATATGGGAAGAGGGGGTTGAGGTAGGGAGTAAGCCCATGCAGCTGGTGGAGGGCTCACTTTCCAAGCAGAGGGCACTTGGTAGAGTGGACTAAGTATAATGACTTGGCTTGATAACAAGCCCTAGTACTTAAGGGCTGGCACTAGCTGAGGGCTGGAGCACCAGAAGGAAGCTGGATTTTTTTTAAAAACTTCACAAGAGCCCCTGGAAAATTTTAATCAATGGAGGGTCATAATCAGATTTGTGTTTTACAAATATTTTTGGGTATCAGCATAAAAGCAAAGAAAGAAACCGGAAAGGAAAAGATTGATTATTTGGTTATATAAAAATTAAAAACTTCTTTATCTCAAAAAAAACATCATGAATTAAGGTAAAGGACAAATGAAAAAAAATAGGGGAAAAATCTTGCAACATTTAACTACAAATTATGGATCTTATTTAAACAGTGCTAGTGCTTAATAATAAAAGTTAAAAACCTTCATTGAAAATATAAGTATATGGCATGTACAGGCAACTCACAAAAGACTTATAAAAATGAACTATAAAAATGTTTGGCATCATTTGTAATCAAAGAAATGCAAAATGAGTGAAATGAGATACCTTTTTACATATCACATTGCTAAAGATTTTATCTTTCCAACTTAAAATTTCCAGTTTTGTTACAATAAAACTGATACACAGCACTGTATAAGTTGTACAGGTTTAAGATATTAACCTCTTATTCGATATACAGTTTGCAAATATTTTCCTATCTTTGTACAGTTATCTTTTCATTTTGTTGTTTCTTTTGCTGTGCAGAAGCTTGTAAGTTTGATGTGGTCCCACTTGTTTATTTTGTTGCTTGTGCTTCAGGTGTCATATCCACAAATTGTTGCCCACACCCATGTCAAGGAGCTTTTCTTCTAGGAGTTTTATGGTCTGTGGTCTTATATTGAAGTCTTTAATCCATTCAGAGTTAATTTTTGTGAGTAGTATAAGATAGGGGTCTAGTTTCATTCTTTTACATGTGAATATCCAAGTTTCCTAACACCATTTGTTGAAGAAACTGTCTTTTCTCCATTGATTATTCTTAGGTCCCTTGCATTGATTTATTTCTGGGTTCTCAGTTGTGTTCCACTGGTCTGTGTGTCTGTTTTTATGAAGTACCATACTGTTTGGATGACACTGTATAGTAGCTTTATAATATAGCTTGAAATTGGGAAGTATGTTGTCTCCCATTTGGTTTTTCTTTCTCAGGATTGCTTTGACTACTTTGAGTCTTTTGAGGTTCCATATAAATTTAAGGATTTTTTTACATTTCTGTAAAAAAAAACAAATGCGATGGGAATCTTGATAGGGATTGCATTGACTCTATAGATGACTTTGGGTGGTATGGGCATTTCAACAAAGTTCTTCCACTCCATGAACGTGGAATCCCTTTCCATTTATCTGTCTTCTTCAATTTCTCTCATCAATGTCTTATAGTTTTCAGCGTAGAGATATTTCACCTTTTTGGTTAAACTTATTCCTTAAGTATTTTATTGTTTTTGATGCTATTATAAATGGGATTGATTTCTTTTTTCAGATAATTATTACTGCATAGAAATGCTACTGGCTTTTGTATGTTAATTTTGTATCCTGCAACTTTACTGAATTCGTGGATTTAGATCTGTTTTTTTGATGGAGTGGTTAGTATTTTCTATATATACAATCATGTACTCTGCAAATAGAGATGATCTTATTTCTTCTTTCCTAGTTCTGATACTTTTTTTTTCTTGCTTGATTGCTCTGGCTAGGACTTTCCTATATGTCAAATATGAGTGGTGAGACTGGGCACTCTTGCCTTGTTTCAGATCTTAGAGGAAAGGCTTTCAACCTTTCACCATTAAGTATGATGTTAGCTGTGGGCTTGTCATATATGGACTTTATTATGTTGATGTACATTCCTTCTGTACATAATTTATTAGGAGTTTTTATCGTGAACAGATGTTGAATTTTGTCAAATGCCTTTTCAACATTGAGATGATCATATGAGTTTTTCATTATATTAATGTGATATATCACATTGATTGACTTGTGTTTGTTCAACCATAGTTTCATCCCAGGGATAAATTCTATTTGGCCATGGTGAATGACCTTTTCACTGTGCTGCTGAATTCAGTTTGCTAGTATTTTATTGAGAATTTTTACCTCTATATTCATCCAGGATATTGGCCTGTAGTTTTCTGACAAGTGTCCTTCCCTAGCTTTGGTATCAGGGCAATGCTAGCCTCATAAAATGAGTTTGGGAGTGTACCTTCCTCAATATTTTGGAGGTGTTTGAGAAGACTGGCATTAATTACTTCAATGTTTGGTGGAATTCACTAGTGAAGTCATCTCCTGGGATTTTCTTTGTTGGGACATTTTTGATTACTGATTCAATTTCCTTACTAGTAATTTGTTCAGAGTTTCTATTTCTATCTGACCCATTCTTAGGGGGTTGTGTGTTTCTAAGAATTTTTCTACTTCTAGGTTGTCCAGTTTGTTGGTTCATAGTAGTCTCTAATGATCCCTTGCATTTCTGTGGTATTAACTGTAATGTCTCCTTTTTCATTTGTAATTTTGTTGATTTGGGCCCACCCTCTTTTTTTCTTGCTTAGTATAGCTAAAGGTTTGTTAATTTTATCTTCTCAGAGAGCCAAGTCTTCATTTTGTAAATCTTTTCTATTGTTTTCCTGCTATTTCATTTATTTCTGCTCTAATCTTTATTATTTCTTTCTGTTAATTTTGGGTTCAGTTTGGTTTTTTTCTAGTTCCTTAAAGCAAAGAGTTAGGTTGAGACCTTTCTTGTTTCTTAATGTAGGCATTTATTGTTATGGTGAGTTGTGTTTCCACTTTTGTTTACCTCAGGATACTTATTTCTCCTTTAATTACTTCTTTGATGCATTGGGTGTTGAGAGTATTATTCAACTTCTATGTATTTCTGAATTTTTCAATTTTCCTCCTGTATGGATTTCTAGTTCCAGACTACTGTGGTCAAAGACTGAAATGACTGTTGGTATGATTTAGATTTTCTTGAGTTTGCTAAGACTTATTTTGTGGCCTTAACCTGTGATCTATCCTAGAAAATGTTCCATGTGTACTTGAGAAGAATGTGTTTTCTGCTGTTGTCAGAAATAATCTGTATAGGATTTTTATATCCATTTGGTCTGTGGTGTTCAAATCTGCTGTGTCCTTGATTCTCTGGATGATCTAGCCATTATTGAAAGTGGGGTATTAATGTACCCAGCTATTATTGTACTGTTGCTTACTTCTGTTAGCTCTGTTAGTTTTTTGCTTTATATATTTGGGTGCTCGGATGTTGGGTGCACAAATATTTACTATTGTCATACCTTCTTGACAGATTAGCCTCTTTATCATTATATAATGATCTTTGTTTCTTTTTACCATTTTTAGTTAAGTCTGTTTAGTCTGATAAAGCAGAGCTACCACTTTTTAAAAAAATACCATTTGCTTGAAATATCTTTTTCTGTACCTTCATTCTCAATTTACGTGAGTCTTTAGGGCTAAAGTCAGTCTCTTGTGGGCAGCATATCTTTGGATCTTGTTTTATCCATTCAGCCATTCTATGTCTTTTAGACAACTTAATCCATTTATGTTTAAAGAAGTTATTGATAAGCATGGACTTACTAATGCCATTTTGTTAATTGTTTTCTGGCTGTTTTCTGTTGTTAATTACTTTGTATCCTGCCATCTTTTGTGTGTATGTTTTGATGTCCTTATGTATCAATATGCTTTGACTTTTTTATCATGTTATTTTGTGTAATTATACTACAGGTTTTTCCCTTGTGGTTACCATGAGGCTTACATCGACTCTCTTAAAATGATAAAGCCCTACTTTACACTGATAACAACTTAACTTCAATAGAATTCCTAAATTTTATGCTTTTACTTCTCTGCCTCACATTTTATGTTGTTGATGTTATAGTTAACATCTTTTTAATTGTAAAACCAATAACATGTTGTTGTAGTTATGGTTACTTTTATTGTTTGTTCAGTAACTTGTAAACTAGAGTTATAAGTGAATTGTCCATCACCACTATCACATTACCGAATCTAACTTTGTACATTTACCAGTGCTGGTGAGTTTTAGTTATGTTCTTATGTTTTAAGATGTTACTGAGTATCTTTTTACTCAAAGAACTCCCTTTAGCATTTCTTGTAAGGCAGGTCTAGTGGTGATGAACTTCCTCTGCTTTTGTTTATTTGGGAAAGTCTTTATCCCTCCATTTCTGAAGGACAGCTTTGACAGATATAGAATTCTTGGTTGACAGTTTTTTTTCCCCTTCCTTTCAATATTTTGAATATATCATCCCCTTCTCTCCTGGCCTGAAATGTGTCTGTTGAGAAATCCACCAATTGTCCTATGAGAGTTCCCTTGTATGTAATTTCTCTCTTTTTCATGCTGATTTCAATGGTTTTTCTTTCTTTGACTTTTGATAATTTAATTACAATGTGTCTCAGTGTAGTCCTATTTGGGTTCAACCTAGTTGATGTTCTTTGTGCCTCACTGATTTGGATGTCTGTTTCTCTCTCCCCAGGTTTGGGAATTTTTCAGCCATCATTGCTTTAAATATGCTTTCTGTCCTTTCTCTTTCTCTTCTCCTTTTGGAATCCCTATAATGCAAATACTGTTCCTTTTGACTGTGTCCTATAAATCCTGTAGGCTTTCATCACTGTTTTTCATTCTTTTTTCTTTTTGTTGCTCCAACTGATAATTTCAAATGTTCTGTGTGCTAGGTCACTGATTCTTCTGCATGGTTGAATTGGCTTTTGAAGCTCTCTGCTGAATTCTCTAGCTCAGTCATTGTATTTTTCAGCTCTAGGGTTTCTGTTTGGGTTTGTTTCTTTGACAGTTTATATTTCTTCATTTGAACTTCTCACTTTGTTCATGCATTGTTTTCTTAATTTTGTTTAGTTGTCTGTGTGTTACTGTAGTTTACTAAACTTGTTTGAGGAGTATTCTGAATTCTTTATCTGACCATTCATAGATGTTCATTTCTTTAGGGTTAGTTATTGGGGCTGTACTCATTTCCTTTGGTGGTGTCATATTTATCAGATTTTTCATGATCCTTTATTCCTTACATTTGAGTGAGCAGTCTACTCATCCACACTTTACAGGTTCACTTTAGCAGAGATAGTTCTTTGCTAATCAGCTCAGTTTGGGTTTTTGGATGTGTCTGCCTGGTAATGTTCTTGGGCAGGTGAGCTTTGCTATCAGGGTCTATTTCTGGGTGAGGCCATTACCTGAGCTCTGATAGGGTGAGGGAGTGCTGCATGAGGATAATGATAGGACTGCTGGTTTGGTTCTCCACCCACATGAGACTACCTGAGGGACTCCATGGTTGCTTGGATTCTCTGATAGGGCTTACTGGATGGTCAGGACTGGGTACTATACTCAGTAATAAGTGGGGCTAAGAATTAGCTTCTTTCCCTTGGTGAGGGCAGCAGGACGGGCTCCAGGGACCGCACAAATCATTATTTGGGGACCCAAATCAGGAAAGACTGTGTATTGTATACCCTGGCTGGACAGGGCCACTGGTCTTGTTCTGCAGATGGGAAGAGCCAAGGGCTATGCTCTCTGTTCAAGTACCGCTGAAAGCAGGGTTACTAGATGGTTTATGCAGATTCTTGTGTGTTCTGGCTAGCTTCCCTAGTTGGGAGGGCTGAAAGCTGTATTCAGCAATAGGGCTATGAGTTAATTTACCTACCCAGGCACAGCAGAATTAGCTCCAAGGCCAGAAAGGCTTTTTGTTTGTGGTCTTGACTCAAGCTGACCTGTGTCAAGAGTTTCCTGCCTGAACAGAGCCATTGGCTTTGCTTTTCTATCAGCTCTGCCTCTGTGTTCTTTGCTCAAGTGTTGTTGGGCTTCACAGCTTTTCAAGTATTATGGCCTGGCTTTCTGGTTGGGAATGACTGGGAGCTTTACTCAGCAGTGAACAGGACACAACGTGGCTCCCCTGCCTGAGCGAGACAGGAGAGTCAACTCTAAGTAGGCTTCCAGTTTTTGCCAATCAGGCCTTCTGGTTGGGAGGGGCTGGGAGTTACACTCTGCAATGGGTAGGCTATGAATTATCTCCGTTGCCTGGGAAGAGCCAGAATACCATCCACACCCAACACTGGCTTTGCAGACAGTCAGCTTTGCCTGCCATACTCTTGGCTGAAACATTGCTCAGGTATGCAGCTTCCCAGTGTTCTTGCCAGCCTTTCTGGTCAGGTGGGGCTGGGAGCTTCAGGCAGCAAGGGGTGGGGATGGAGCGGTAGGGGCCTATGATTCAACTCCTGTGCCTGGTCAGAGGCAGTCCAGGCTCCTGGCACAGAAAATCTTTTTGTTTGAGTACCTAAATCAAACACACCTGTACCCTGTTGCTCAGACTAAGCCACACACTTGGTTCTACAGGTGAATGAAGCTGCTGGCTGGGGCTATTACTTGGCTCCTGCAGGTAGGAAGTCGGTCTGCCAAGATCCAAGTGCTGGTTCTTGCAAGCCCCTCCCCACTTCTCTGTCATGAGATTCCCAGTGGTCAAGCCTGGCAGATTCCCCTGCCCTGTGGAGTGAGACCAGAGTGGGGGCTCTCAAGAAGTAACCTGGAATGCTGGGAGAGAGGGAGGTCTACCTTAGGCTCTCTTTTCCTGCTGGAGGAACTGGAGGCTTGACAGACTTCTTGTAGTGCTGTATTGGCCTGGGGGAAGGGCAATGCGGTCAGTATGTAGCTGCTCCCCTTACGCTTCTAATTCAGCCTGTCTTGGGTTCTCTGGTGCAGGGGATGCTTCAGCCTCATGAGCCCCCATGTTCTAGGGTTTTCTCAGTGGTGTATCTGAATAGTTGTTAGGTTGTCCCTGAACTGGCTCTCCCTCACAAGAACTATGATGCTATCTTGGTGATGTCACTATCCTGAGATTTTTTTAAATTTGTAATGGCTAGTGAGGGCTGAGGAAAAAGACCATACTCATGTTAATAATGCCTTTCTGAGGGGTACTTTGGCAATAGGTTTTTTTTTCTCTGAGGAGATAATCAGAGATGTAAATAAATATTTATTGTGTACATGGATATTCATTGCAGTACTTTTGTCTGTTAGATATTCATAACAGACAAAACTGCAAACCCCCTAATAAGTTAGAGGAATCTTGTACAACTCTGAGATGATATACTGAGCAGCTGATGAAAACCAAGTCCTTAAAAAATATTTAATAATGTAAGAAAATGTTCATGAGCCACTGCCAAGTAAAAATGACTTTGCAATAGAATCTTCTGCATGACTACAATTTCATAAAAGGAAATATACACATGGAGATGGAAAAAAGATTGGGGCAATAGCCCCCAAATTTTAACAGTGACTACTCTGGGTGTTTAGACTGCTGGAGGCTTTTCATCTCTTTATTCTTTACTTTCTAATAGTTCTGTATTAAACATATATTACCTTTATCATTAAAAAATATGGGAGGAAAAAGGAAAGATAACTAAGGCAAGGAGATCATGCAATAATGATATAAGTGAGAAAATATTAATGCCTTCAGGTATGTCATCAATTCCCCCATGGCACTCATATTCCCTTTATAAGCTCTAGCCCATTACTTTTTAGAATCTCCAGTCCCCTCTAGGGATAATAGGGATGACTTGCTGATCATTAAAATTCTTTCCAGACTTAAAATCCCACAGTTCTACAAACTTTTCATTAAAGGCATAGATAATTCTGCCAAAAGACACCCAACCCCCTCAAAATCAAACAACAACAAAAATGCTGCAGTACAACAGCATTACCTTAGATTAAGCTCATTTATGAGACAAAATCAAGTGCCAAAAGGATAGGTTGGCCTATTTCTAACAGCAACATTAAAAAAAAATCCTTGAACTTCTCAAAGGCACTTGAAATGTGTCTTTATTACTGTAATCTTTAAGTATATTTTTAGTGGCAGCCATTAGCCCTCTTGCTGTTAATAGATTGTCAGCACTGCCATTAGAAGTCCACTTGCTAAGGAATCTACAACTTGTCTACAGTAGTTTGGCTCGAGCTTGTAACTGAGAATATTCTGCCTAAAGGGATGACATAATTTGAATCCTTAGTGATAAACAATGGTGTTGCACTTCATAAAATGTGATATTCATGCAAATGAACTCTCTGTCTCCATTTGCAAGCTCTCTGATCTGTTTCTGGTGCATTTTGAAGGGTGGTTCCCCTGCAAAGGGGCTGAATTGAATCAGGTCAGAAGACAGTTTGTAATGTGCTTCCTGGGAAGAAAAGCACTTTAGAAATTTAACAAATAATGAAGACCATGGCATGGCATTTTCAAAGAGAAAGGTATTTTAATTCCGTCTTTTACTGTATTAAGAGGTTTCCATTTATACTTTTCTCCCAAGAAAATAATCCCATTTAGTCCTGTCCATATGAAAGTAATTCTCTATTTCCCCTCCTACAAGGTTTTCCCTTTTAAGAAGCTCTTAACATCTAGTGAGGCAGTAAATGTCTTGACAAATGCCTTTAAAGGTTTCAGTGTTTCAGAGATACTCCAGCATATCTGCCCCCAAAAGAAGTGAAAAATATCCTAGTTACATCTGGCTTGGACCTCTGGTAAGCAAGATGGAACTAGAGAGTTTCAGTTCTGGCTAATCAAACAACAGCTAACCTTTACACAGTGCCCAACATGTGCCTGGGTGTCAGGCACTGTGAAAGGGCTTTAAAGTATGAAACAATTTAATCCTCCCAACAACCCTAGGAGGTGTCTCAGAGGCAAAGGAACTTACCCAAGACTACCCAGCTAGGAGGTGAGCCCCTGCTCATGACCAACTATCCATATCAGCCATTTTCAGAGCAAGAAGCTTTTCATGTTTATTCATGTTACTTGGGCAGGTGTTGGAAGACAGAGTTTTAAAACCAACTGTCAAAAAGACTCAAGTGTGAAGTCTAGTTCAGATCAACCAACCAAACTTTATGTATTTTTTTTCTCAGTGTCAACAGTCTTAAAAATTAGCAGTGCCATTAGGATGGCTATTATCAAAAAACAAACAGAAAATGACAAGTGCTGGAGAGGATGTGGAGAAATTAGAACCCTGGTACATTGCAGTGGGAATATAAAGTGGTGCAGCTGCTGTGCGAAGACAGTATGGAAGTTTCTCAAAAAAACAAAAAACAGAATTACCATATGATTTAGCAATTCCACTTCTAGGTGTACTTACCCAAAATAATTGAAAACAGGGACTTGTACAGATACTTGTACAGCAATGTTCATGGCAACATTATTCACAATAGCCAAAAGATGTTAACAATCCAAATGTCCATCAACAGATAAATGGATAAACAAAATGTGGTCTTATATAAGTACTATGCTGTTGTATATGTGTGTATATATATATATATATACACATATGTGTATGTATATGTCTATGCACACAATGGTATATATGTTTCCTTGCTTGCATGGGGGTTTTTCATGATGTTGAAGATAAACTTTTTGTCTATTACAAAGTATTATGGCACAAAGAATCTAAAAGTTGATCACTGATTCACTCCTTCAACAATATTTACTGACAACACTATGTATGGTTCAGGTATAAATCTAAGCCCTGAAGATACAGCAGTAAGCCATAAAGTCTATGCTCATGCTTATTTACTTTGTGACGTATAATTCACACATAACAATAGTTTCAGTGGTACAATATGATTTGATATTTGTATGTATTGTAAAGTGATCACCACAACAAGTCAACATCGATCACCATACATAATCACGAAATTTTTCTTGTGATACCTTTTAAGATCTGCTCTCAGCAACTTTCAAATACACAATACAGTATTATTAACCATAGTCACCATGCTATACATTAGATCTCCATGACTTATTTCATAATTGGAAGTTTGTACCATTTAACTCCATACATTTTGCCTACCCCCACCCTCTGCCTCTGGCAACCACCAATCTGTTCTCTGTATCTATGAGCTCAGTTTCATTTTTAGATTCCACATATAAGTGAGATCATATAGTATTTGTCTTTCTCTGCCTGCCTGGCTTAATTAGCATAATGCCCTCAGAGTCCATCCATGCTGTCGCAAATGGCAAGATTTTCTTATTTTCTATGGCTGAATATTCCATTTTTTACATAGACCACATTTTCTTTATCCATTAATCTATTGATGGACACTTAGGTTCCTTTGATGTCTTGGCTATTGTAAATAATGCTACAAAGACCATGGTGGTACATACATCTTTTCAAATTAGTGTTTTTCTTTGGATAAATACCCAGAAGTGTACTTGCTGAGTCATATGGTTAGAAATTTAATTTTCTGAGGAAACTCCATACTGTTTTCCATAGTGGTTGCACCAATTTGCATTCCTACCAACAGTGCACACAGGTTCCTTTCTCTCCACATCCTTGCCAACGCTTGTTATTTCTTGTCTGTTTGAAGATAGCCATTTTGATAGGTGTGAGGTATTATCCCACTGCGGTTTTGATTTTAGTTTCTCTGAATGATGCTGAGCAACTTTTCATGTACCTGTTGGCCATCTGTGTGTGTCCTTGGAAAAACATCTATTTAGATCCTCTGCCCATTTTTTAATTGGACTGTTTGTTTTTTATGATTAAGTTGTGTGAGTTCTTTACATATTCTGAATATTAACCCCTTATATATGATTTGCAGGTATTTTCTCATATTTGGTAGGTTTTTTCATTTTGCTAATAGTTTGCTATGCAGAAGCTTTTTAGCTTGATGTAGTCCCACTTGTTTATTTTTGCATTTGATTGCTTTAGGTGTCAAATCCAAAAAAAATTATCACCAAGACCAACAGCAAGGAGCTTATTGCTTATGTTTCCTTCCAGTCGCTTTATGATTTCAGATCTTACATTCAAGTCTAATCCATTTTTAGTTGGGTTTTGTCTATAATGTGTGATAGTAGTCCAGTTTCATTCTTTTTACACGTGGCTATCCAGTTTTCCCAGCACCACTGTCCTTTTCCTATTGTATATTCTTGGCGCCTCTGTCGAAACTTAATTGACCATATTGTATGGGTGTATTTCTGAGCTCTCTGTTCTGTTCCATTGATCTATGTCTGTTTCTATGCCTATAACCATATTGCTTTGATTACCATGGCTTTGTAATATAGTTTGAATCAGGGAGCATGATGTCTACTTTGTTTTTCTTAAGATTGCTTTGCTTATTTGGGATCTTTTGCAGTTGCATACAAATTTTAGAATTATTCTATTTCTGTGAAAAATGCCATTGGAATTTTGATAGGGATTGCATTAAATCTGTAAATTGCTTTGAGTAGTATGGACATTTTAACAATATTCTTCCAGTTCATGAGCATGGGATATTTTTCCATTTATTTATCTTCAGTTCCTTTCATCAATGTCTTGTAATTTTCAGTGTAAAGGTCTTTTACCTCCTTGGTTAAAATTTATTCCTAGGTATTCTATTCTTTTTAATGTAATATAAATGGGATTGTTTTCTTAATTTGTCTTTCTGATTAAAAAAATTAATAAAAACAGAGACAAAGATCAATGGAACAAAACAGCTCAGAAATACACCCATACAATATGGTCAATTAAGTTTTGACAGAGGCACCAAGAATATATAATAGGGAAAGGACATTAGTGTATAAAAATACAATGGATTTTTGTATATTCATTTTGTATCCTGCGACTTTACTGAATTCATTTATTCTAATAGGTTTTTTGGCAAAATCTTAAGGATTTTCTATACATAGTATCATGTCATCTGCAAATAGTGATGGTTTTCCTTCTTCCTTTCCAATTTGGATGCCTTCTATTTCGTTTTCTTGTCTGATTATCTGGTTATGACTTACAATACTGTGTTGAATAAAAGTGGCTAAAGTAGGTGTACTTGTCTTGTTCCTGATCTGTGGAGAGGATGTCTGGGTTAGTCTGGTCTGGATCAAATTCTTCTGCCTTTTCATGGCGATAGAAGTAGTTGTGGGGAGATGGCGCGTGTGTCGGTTGGGAGAACGTCCCTTCTTTCTGGTTTGTGGCCTTCCTCTCCTGGGAGAATGGCGACCCCTAGCAGCTTGTGCTGGGCAGCTGCGCGCAGATGGGGTTTCTAATTCTTGCCCGGCAGCTGTGAAAGAAGCTCTCCCCTGCTGCTGTTGGGATAGCCAGCCTCAGGCTGCTTCTCCACCCCTTCACGAGGGGCTGGGTTCTCGCAGGTGTGGATGTAGCCTGGATGTTGTCCTGTATCTTGTCTCTCTTTTAGGGATAGTTGTACTTATTGTATTTTCAAAAATATATATGGTTTTGGGAGGAGATTTCCGCTGCTCTACTCATGCTACCATCTTGGCTCCTCCCTCTCTCTCCTTCAGTTCTGAATGACAACTTCACCTGATAGAATATTCTTGGTTGGAATTGTTTTCTTTCAGCATTTTGAATATATTGTGCCTCTCCCTTCTGTCCTGTAGTTTCTGCTGAAAAATTCTGCTGGTAGCTTATGGGAGCTCCCTTGTAGATAAAAGCAGCAAGAGAAAACCAACTTATGATTCTCTCCTTGTAAGAAGTTAAAGACATTTTAATTAGAATGTGTCTTGATGTGGGTCGCTTTTGGTTCCTCTTATTTGGAACTCTCTTGGCTTCCTGAATCTAGACGTCTGTTTCCTTCCCCAGGTTAAAGGAGTTTTCTGCCTCTTTCTCTTTTTCTGGGACCCTATAATGCAAATGTCAGTCCCTTAAGCTATCTTCCCTTAAGTTTTTTTTTCCTGCTCTGGGTGAGTTTCACTGCTGTGTCTTTGAGTTCACTGATTCTTCTGGTTTATCTAGTCTGTGGTTGAACCTCTCTAGTCTATTTTAAATTAGTTAATGTATTCTTCATCTCTGTGACTCCTGTTTGGCACTTACTTATATTTTATATCTCTGTATTAAAGCTTCCATTGTGTTCATCCATTCTCACAAGTTTGGTGAGCATCTTTACTCTGTATCAGGTAAATTACTGTTTTTTATTTAATTAAGGATTTTTTTTCTGAGGCTTTCTCTTTCATTTGGAACATATTTCTGTTTATTTTCCTTGACTCTTGATTTCTGTGCATTAGATAAAATAGCCACTTGTCCCAATCTAGGAGTGACCTTGTGTAGGAGATGAGCATTATTGTTCAACCCTGCCCAAGTTCTTGGTTGCTTCTCAAACTTTTGTTATTAAGTTGCACCAACACTGCACACTAAGACAGAGCAGTGGCAATTGGCCATTTCTGGCATCCAGGCTGAAAGTGGGTCCCATCAACAGCAGTTGTAGCTCAGCCACAACAGGAGCAGGTGCACAGCCTACATGGGGGACACCCTTAGAGCACCTAACTCTGATGAGCAGAGGTTTTGTGCTTCTGGGCACCATATGATGCCTACTACATAAAGCCACTATTTTCAAGACCAGGAGACACAGCTGATCTATTTAATACATAAAAACAAACATAGAACCAGATATGTCCAAACAAAATAACAAGACAAAACACCAAAAAAAGTGCTAAATGAAATGGAAATAAGCAATCTACCTGGTAAAGAATTCAAAGTAATGGTCATAAAGATGCTCACTGGACTAGAGAAAAGAACAGATGAACTCAAGGAGGACTTCAACAAAGAGATAGAAAATATTAAAAAGAAGCAGTCAGAGCTGAAGAATACAATAACTGAAATGAAAAATATGGAGGGAATGAACAGCAAATTAGAGGATGCAGAAAAATGGATCAGTGATCTGGAAGATGGCAGTGGAAAGTAACCAAGCTGAGCAACAGAAAGAAGAATCTCTAAAAATGAGAAGACACTAAGAGATCTCTGCACCAACTTCAATCAAAACAACATTCACATAATAGGGGTCCTAGAGGAGAAGACAGAGAAAGGGACAGAATGGCTATTTAAAGAAATGATAGCTGGAAATGTCCCCAACAGACATCCAGGTCCTGGAAGAGCAGAGAGCCCCTAAGAAGATGAACCCAAGGAGGTCCACATCAAGACACATAGTAATTAAAATGGCAAAGATTGTAAGTTAAAGAGAGAATCTTAGAAACAGCAAGAGAAGGGGAGACAGTTACCTACACAAGGCAGATTTTATTCAGCAAGATCTTTATAGGTCCGAAAGAAGTGGCATGAAATATTCAAAATGCTGAAAGGGAAATATCAAGAATAGTCTACCCAGCAAGGTTATCATTCAGAATTGGAGAAATTTTTCCAGATAAACAAAAGAATTCACCACCACTAAACTAGCCTTACAAGATATGCTAAAGGAACTTCTTTAGATGAAAAAAAATTTTTGTTCATGAGTGAAAACCTACATTAACAGTAGCAGACCAATCACATACAAAATGAGTATGAAGTTCAAAAGACAAAAGTGATAAAATCAATTATACAAAAAAATTAGTAAAGTGATACACAAAATAAAAAGATGTCAATTATATACATAAAATGTGGAGGGGAGAATAAAGTAGTGCTGTTAGAATGTGTTTGAAATTAACCAGCAACCTAAAATACACTGATATTATATATATAATGCTATCTATGAACTTTATGGTAGCCACAAACCAAAAGCCTATAACAGATACACACAGAAAAAAAAACGAGAAAGGAATCCAAGCATAACCCTAAAGAAAGTCATCAAATCACAAGGGAAGAGAACAGGAGAAGAAGAAACAGAGAACTACAAAAAAATTAACAAAATGGTAGTAAGTACATCAATAATTATTTTAAATGTAAATGGACTAAATGCTCCAGTCAAAAGACATAGGGTGGATGAGTGGATAAAGGACCAAGACTCATCTATATGTTGCCTGTGAGAGACTCACTTTAGGCCTAAGGACACATATAGACTGAAAGTGAAAAGGTGGAAAAAGATGTTCTATGCAAACAGCAAATAAAAACCAGGAGTAGCAATACTTTGACAAAACTGACTTCAAAACAAAGTAACAAGAGACAAAGGACATTACATAATGATAAAGGAATCAAACAACAGAATATAGTAGTTGTAAATATCTATGCACCCAACATAGGAATGCCTAAATCTATGAAGCAAATATCAACATACCTAAAGGGAGAGATTGATAGTAATACAATAATAGTATGGGATTTTGAACGCCCCCCCCCCACTTACATCAATGGATAGATCACCCAGACAGTAAATCAATAAGGAAACAGTGGAATTCAACATGTTAGACCATATGGGCTTAACAGATACATACAAATTATTCCGCCCAAAATCAGAATACACATTCTTCTCAAGTGCACATAGAACATTCTCCAGAAACAACATGCTACTAAATAACCAATTGATCGATGAACAAATAAAAGAGGAAATTAAAAAATATATGGAGACAAATGAAAACAACAGTTCAAAAATCTGTGGGATCAGCAAAAGTAGTTCTAAGAGGGAAGTTCATAGTGATACAGGCCTACCACAACAAACAAGAACAGTTTCAAATAAATATTCTAACCTTACAACTAAAGGAACTAGAAAAAGAAGAACAAACAAAGCCCAAAGATCAGAACAAAAATAAATGAAAGAGACTACAAAAATAAAAAAATCAATGAAACTAAGAATTGGTTCTTTGAGAAAATAAAATTGACAAACCCTTAGCCAGACTTACCAAGGAAAAAAGAGAGGACTCCAACAAAAGCAGAAATGAAAGAGAAGTTCCAACCAATACCAAAGAAATCCAAAAGATTACAAAAGAATTCTATGAAAAATTAATGCCAATAAACTGGACTGCCTAGAAGAAATGGATAAATTCTTTGAAACATATACTCTTCCAAGACTGACCCAGAAAGAAATGGAAAATCTAAACAGACCAATTACTAATAATGAAATTAAATTGGTAATCAAAAAACTTCCAAAAAACAAAAGTGCAGGATCAGACAGCTTCACAGATGGATCTACCAAACATTTAAAGAAGAGCTAACACCTATCATTTCTTAAACTATTCAAAGAAATGGAAGAGGAAGGAATACTCCCAAACTCATTCTATGAGGCCAAAACCCTAGTAACAAAACCAAAGACATTATTAAAAAAGAAAATTATAAGGCGGAGCCAACATGGCGGCGTGAGTAGGACAGTGGGAATCTCCTCCCAAAAACATATATACTTTTGAAAATACAACAAACACAACTAGCCCTAAAAGAGAGACCAGAAGACGCAGGACAGTGGCCAGACTGCAGCTACACCAGCGAGAACCCAGCGCCTCGCGAAGGGGGTAAGATACAAGCCCCGGCCCTGCGGGACGCGAGCGCCCCTCCCCCCAGCTCCCGGCGGGAGAACAATAGGCAGAGCGGGAGGGAGACGGAGCCCAGGACTGCCGAACACCCAGCCCCAGCCATCCGGGCCAGAGCGCAGACACAGTATATGCCCAGGGGGCCCTGGATACTGGGAGAACAGGGGGTAGACCTCAGAGCGGGTGCTGAAGCTGATGCCCCTGTGACAAAGAAAAGCGGGGGCTTTTTTGAAAGTCTTAAAGGGACAGGGACTTAACAGCTTGACGGAAACAACCCAGGTCACAGTACAGCAGCTGGAAATTACAGGGAAAACCGGGTGCACTAACCCCCTGGGCAACAGCTCTGAGACCCCTCACGGAGGCAAACAGTCAAGCAGCCCCCCCATCCATCACCCCACCGGGCGCTGCGAAAGCAGAGAAGCAGCCTGAGACAAATTCCGCCCACAGAAAGGGAAATTTCTCCCTTCCGGCCAGGCAAGACACAAAGACCCACTCTACACGCAATTACCCAACACAAGCCACTAGGGGTCGCAGTTGCCCCAGTAAAGAAAGGCCAGTAGTAAGTGAAAATTTTGGCCCTCCCAGCTGACAGTCAATAGCACCTGTCAACATGAAAAGGCAAAAAAATATGATTCAGACAAGACTAACCCAGACAGCTTCGGCATCTGCTACATCTTCCCCTGAGAAGGAATCTGGGGAGATAGATTTAGCCAGTCTACCTGAAAAAGAATTCAAAACAAAAGTCATAACCATGCTGATGGACTTGCAGAGAAATATGCAAGAACTAAGGAAGGAGAATTCAGAAATAAAACAAGCTCTGGAAGGACTTCAAAACAGAATGGACGAGATGCAAGAGACCATTAATGGACTAGAAAACAGAGAACAGGAACGCAGAGAAGCTGATGCAGAGAGAGATAAAAGGATCTCCAGGAATGAAAGAATTTTAAGAGAGCTGAGTGATCAATATAAAAGAAATAATTTAAGAATCATAGGCATTCCAGAAGAAGTAGAGAGAGAAAAGGGGATAGAAAATGTCTTTGAAGAAATAATTGCTGAAAATTTCCCCAAACTAGGGGAAGAAATGGCCTCTCAGACCACAGAGGTACACAGAACTCCCATGACAAGGGATCCAAGGAGGGCAACACCAAGACACATAATAATTAAAATGGCAAAGATCAAAGACAAGGACAAAGTATTACAAGCAGCCAGAGAGAAAAAAAAGGTTACCTACAAAGGAAAACCCATCAGGCTATCATCAGACTTCTCAACAGAAACCCTACAGGCCAGAAGAGAATGGCATGATATACTTAATGCAATGAAACAGAAGGGCCTCGAACCAAGACTACTGTATCCAGCACGAATATCATTTAAATATGAAGGAGGGATTAAACAATTCCCAGACAAGCAAAAGTTGAGGGAATTTGCCTCCCACAAACCACCTCTACAGGGCATCCTACAGGGACTGCTCTAGATGGGAGCACTCCTAAAAAGAGCACACAACAAAACACCCAACATATGAAGAAGGGAGGAGGAGGAATAAGAAGGGAGAGAAATAAAGAATCATCAGATTGTGTTTATAATAGCTCAACAAGCGAGTTAAGTTAGACAGTAAGACAGTAAAGAAGCTAACCCTAAACCTTTGGTAACCACAAACTTAAAGCCTGCAATGGCAATAAATTCATACCTTTCAATAATCACCCTAAATGTAAATGGACTGAATGCACCAATCAAAAGACACAGAGTAATAGAATGGATAAAAAAGCAAGATCCATCCATATGCTGCTTACAAGAGACTCACCTCAAACCCAAAGACGCGCACAGACTTAAAGTCAAGGGATGGAAAAAGATATTTCAAGCAAACAACAGAGAGAAGAAAGCAGGTGTTGCAATTCTGGTATCAGACAAAACAGACTTCAAAATAAAGAAAGTAAAAAAAGACAAAGAAGGACATTACATAATGATAAAGGGCTCAGTCCATCAAGAGGATATAACCATTATAAATATATATGCACCCAATACAGGAGCACCAACATACCTGAAACAAATATTAACAGAACTAAAGGAGGAAATAGAATGCAATGCATTCATTCTAGGAGACTTCAACACACCACTCACTCCAAAGGACAGATCCACCAGACAGAAAATAAGTAAGGACACAGAGGCACTGAACAACACACTAGAACAGATGGACCTAATAGACATCTACAGAACTCTACATCCAAAAGCAACAGGATACACGTTCTTCTCAAGTGCACATGGAACATTCTCCAGAATAGACCACATACTAGGACACAAAAAGAGCCTCAGTAAATTCCAAAAGATTGAAATCCTACCAACCAACTTTTCAGACCACAAAGGCATTAAACTAGAAATAAACTGTTCAAAGAAAGCAAAAAGGCTCACAAACACATGGAGGCTAAACAACACGCTCCTAAATAATCAATGGATCAATGACCAAATCAAAATGGAGATCCAGCAATATATGGAAACAAATGACAACAACAACACTAAGCCCCAACTTCTGTGGGACGCAGCAAAAGCAGTCTTAAGAGGAAAGTATATAGCACTCCAAGCATATTTAAAAAAGGAAGAGCAATCCCAAATGAACGGTCTAATGTCACAACTATCAAAATTGGAAAAAGAAGAACAAATGAGGCCTAAGGTCAGCAGAAGGAGGGACATAATAAAGATCAGAGAAGAAATAAATAAAATTGAGAAGAATAAAACAATAGCAAAAATCAATGAAACCAAGAGCTGGTTCTTCGAGAAAATAAACAAAATAGATAAGCCTCTAGCCAGACTTATTAAGAGGAAAAGAGAGTCAACACAAATCAACAGTATCAGAAATGAGAAAGGAAAAATCACAACAGATCCCGCAGAAATACAAAGAATTATTAGAGACTACTATGAAAACCTATATGCTAACAAGCTGGGAAACCTAGGAGAAATGGACAACTTCCTAGAAAAATACAACCTTCCAAGACTGACCCAAAAAGAAACAGAAAATCTAAACAGACCAATTACCAGCAACGAAATTGAAGCGGTAATCAAAAAACTACCAAAGAACAAAACCCCCGGGCCAGATGGATTTACCTCGGAATTTTATCAGACATACAGGGAAGACATAATACCCATTCTCCTTAAAGTTTTCCAAGAAATAGAAGAGGAGGGGATACTCCCAAACTCATTCTATGAAGCTAACATCACCCTAATACCAAAACCAGGCAAAGACACCACCAAAAAAGAAAACTATAGACCAATATCCCTGATGAACGTAGACGCAAAAATACTCAACAAAATTTTAGCAAACCGAATTCAAAAATACATCAAAACCATCGTACACCATGACCAAGTGGGATTCATCCCAGGGATGCAAGGATGGCACAACATTCGAAAATCCATCAATATCATCCACCACATCAACAAAAAGAAAGACAAAAACCACATGATCATCTCCATAGATGCTGTAAAAGCATTTGACAAAGTTCAACATCCATTCATGATAAAAACTCTCAGCAAAATGGGAATAGAGGGCAAGTACCTCAACATAATAAAGGCCATCTATGAAAAACCCACAGCCAACATTATATTGAATAGCGAGAAGCTGAAAGCATTTCCGCTGAGATCGGGAACTAGACAGGGATGCCCACTCTCCCCACTGTTATTTAACATAGTACTGGAGGTCCTAGCCACGGCAATCAGACAAAACAAAAAAATACAAGGAATCCAGATTGGCAAAGAAGAAGTCAAACTGTCACTATTTGCAGATGACATGATACTGTACATAAAAAACCCTAAAGACTCCACCCCAGAACTACTAGAACTGATATCGGAATACAGCAAAGTTGCAGGATACAAAATCAACACACAGAAATCTGTGGCTTTCCTATATACCAACAATGAACCAACAGAAAGAGAAATCAGGAAAACAACTCCATTCACAATTGCATCAAAAAAAATAAAATACCTAGGAATAAACCTAACCAAAGAAGTGAAAGACTTATATTCTGAAAACTACAAGTCACTCTTAAAAGAAATTAAAGGGGACACTAACAGATGGAAACGCATCCCATGCTCATGGCTAGGAAGAATTAATATCGTCAAAATGGCCATCCTGCCCAAAGCAATATACAGATTTGATGCAATCCCTATGAAACTACCAGCAACATTCTTCAATGAACTGGATCAAATAATTCAAAAATCCATATGGAACCACCAAAGACCCCGAATAGCCAAAGCAATCCTGAGAAAGAAGAATAAAGTAGGGGGGATCTCACTCCCCAACTTCAAGCTCTATTATAAAGCCATAGTAATCAAGACAATTTGGTACTGGCACAAGAACAGAGCCACAGACCAATGGAACAGACTAGAGAATCCAGACATTAACTCAGACATATATGGTCAATTAATATTTGATAAAGGAGCCATGGACATACAATGGCGAAATGACAGTCTCTTCAACAGATGGTGCTGGCAAAACTGGACAGCTACATGTAGGAGAATGAAACTGGACCATCGTCTAACCCCATATACAAAAGTAAACTCAAAATGGATCAAAGACCTGAATGTAAGTCATGAAACCATTAAACTCTTGGAAGAAAACATAGGCACAAACCTCTTAGACATAAACATGAGTGACCTCTTCTTGAACATATCTCCCCGGGCAAGGAAAACAACAGCAAAAATGCACAAGTGGGACTATATTAAGCTGAAAAGCTTCTGTACAGCAAAAGACACCATCAATAGAACAAAAAGAAACCCTACAGTATGGGAGAATATCTTTGAAAATGACACATCCGATAAAGGCTTGACGTCCAGAATATATAAAGAGCTCACACGCCTCAACAAACAAAAAACAAATAACCCAATTAAAAAATGGGCAAAGGAACTGAACAGACGGTTCTCCAAAAAAGAAATACAGATGGCCAACAGACACATGAAAAGATGCTCCACATCGCTAATTATCAGAGAAATGCAAATTAAAACTACAATGAGGTATCACCTCACACCAGTAAGGATGGCTGCCATCCAAAAGACAAACAACAACAAATGTTGGCGAGGCTGTGGAGAAAGGGGAACCCTCCTACACTGCTGGTGGGAATGTAAACTTGTTCAACCATTGTGGAAAGCAGTATGGAGGTACATCAAAATGCTCAAAACAGACTTACCATTTGACCCAGGAATTGCACTCCTAGGAATTTACCCTAAGAATGCAGCAATCAAGTATGAGAAAGATCAGTGCACCCCTATGTTTATTGCAGCACTATTTACAATAGCCAAGAATTGGAAGCAACCTAAATGTCCATCGATAGATGAATGGATAAAGAAGATGTGGTACATATACACAATGGAATACTACTCAGCCATAAGAAAAGGGCAAATCCAACCATTTGCAGCAACATGGATGGAGCTGGAGGGTATTTTGCTCAGTGAAACAAGCCAAGCAGAGAAAGAGAAATACCAAATGATTTCACTCATCTGTGGAATATAAGAACAAAGGAAAAACTGAAGGAACAAAACAGCAGCAGAATCACAGAACTCAAGAATGGACTAACAGGTACCAAAGGGAAAGGGACTGGGGAGGATGGGTGGGTAGGGAGGGATAAGGGGGGGAGAAGTAGGGGGGTATTAAGATTAGCATGCATGGGGGGGTGGGAGAAAGGGGAGGGCTGTACAACACAGAGAAGACAAGTAGTGATTCTACAACAGGTTGCTACGCTGATGGACAGTGACTGTAAAGGAGTATATAGGGGGGACCTGGTATAGGGGAGAGCCTAGTAAACAAAGTATTCGTAAGTATTCGTCATGTAAGTGTAGATTAATGATTAAAAAAAAAAAATGCAGTTCCTATGTGGTGACCTCTAATGAGTTCTACACAATAATATAAAGGACATATAAAAGTGTAGGCAAAGGGTCTGTTTGTGTTTATACAGAGGATCAAAGCCTAATTTGGCTACCCCGAAAATGAACTAAGAAACGATATGAAAGAGAACTTCCAACATCAGCACTCTCGGGAAGACTCATGCCAGAAGATGATCATCAAAAAACCCCAACAAAGATCCACGCACTGCTACAGCTGTAGATGCACTCATCCCACCAGCTCCTGGACTTGCCATGGGAATGAAGGAGATATCTAAGCTGGCCTGTGCATACAGTAAAACAACAAATTTGACTGGATCTATACTGTTGGAACTCAACCAAGAATTAGGAGAAGTGCAAATTGTAGCGCTCCAAAATCTTACAACTACAGACTATTTACTGTTAAAAGAACATATGGGATGTGAACAGTGCCCAGGAATGGGTTGTTTTAATTTGTCTGATTTTTCTCAAACTATTCAAATTCAGTTAGATAATAACCATCATATCATTGATAAGTTTTCACAAATGCCTAGGGTGCCTAACTGGTTTTCTTGGTTTAACTGGAGATGGCTGGTAATTACAGGTATGCTTTGGTTATGTAACTATACTCCTATTATGTTAATGTGTGTGCGCAATTTAAGTAGTAGCTTAAAATATATACATGCTGAAGTTACTCTACAAGAAGATATGTCAAAGAAATAATCAATCTTCCCATGTTTTCTCCCGCCTGCTACTTCTATAGCTTTTCTTCTTCCTTCCTAATTACAACGAATTCTTAAATAGAATTCGTGCCTCATATCAAATTTACCGAGTATCATAACTCCTCCAAGTGGTAAAGATACCTCAAGACAAATGCTGGGCATAGAAGCCACAGGGCATAAATATGCAAAGAAATAAAAAGCTAACCATTTCAAACAATAAGGCTTCTCTCTCACTTACCAACTTAACATTTCCCTGTGTGGCCCCGGAAGATGACTGGTTAGCCAGAGACGGGTAAGATTCCTCAAGGGAGGAACAACCTAAGACAGGCACAGTCGCTGGGGGGTCATCAGGTGAGAAATTGGGGATCAACAGAGGTGAGGCTTAGAACCTCACCCCCCCTGTACTGAGAGAAATCTTCTGCATATGTGGATGTTTTATTGCCCTTGTCTAGCTTGGATTAACACATAGTCTACAGGCACACACCTGATCATCTACATTTGCTCTCTTACAACACTAAACTATGTTTTCTACCTTTATGTTGTATCTACCTACCACTTCAGCATCTTATTAAAAATAATAAAGAGAGAAATGTGGTATCCACATATAAATCAAGTATAAAAATCAAATGTGTATTCATATTTGAACTGACTGTTTATAGTTCATAATGCATGAGCAAAACCAAAAGTTTCTGTGATGACTGCCCTTGTACTGTTCACCATGTAACTTATTCACTATGTAAGAATTTGTTCTCCATGTAAGAACTTGTTCGTTATGCTTCAGAAGATTGGAGACTGACGAAAATTAGGCTTGGCGTGGATTAATGATTGTGCATTGAGCATTGACTCCCCTATACAGAATTTTATTGTTGTTAACAACCATTTGATCAATAAAAATGAGAGATGCCCTAACAACAACAACCAAGAAAAAGTACACACTTCCAATTGTAAAATAAATAAGCAACCGGGATGTAATGTATAGCATAAGGAATATAGTCAAAATATTGTAACAACTTGGTATGGTGATAGCTGGTACTTAGAATTATCATGTATATAAATGTTGAATCACTGTGTTGTACACCTGAAACTAATGTAATGTAATACTGTGTGTCAACTACCCTTCAATAAAAAATAATTATCTAAAAAAAAAAAAAAAAAAAAAAAGAAAATTATAAACCAACATCCTGGATGAGCATAGATGCAAAAATCCTCAACAAAATATCAAACTGAATAAAAAAAATACATCAAAAGGATCATTCACCATGATCAAGTGGGATTTATTTTGGGGACCAAACTGTGGTTCAATATCTGCAAATCAATCAGTTAACAAAAAGAAGGATAAAAACCATAAGATCATCTCAACAGATGCTGAAAAAGCATTTGACAAAATTCAGCATCCATTCATGTTAAAAACACTCAAAAAAGTGGGTATAGTGGGAACATACCTCAACATAATAAAGGCCATATACAACAAACCCAGAGCTTACACTGTACTTAATGGCAAAAAGGTTGATAGCTTCATCTGTAAGATCTAGACAAGGATGCCCACTCTCACCACTTTTATTCAACACAGTACTGCAACTACTTGCCACAGCAATCAGACAAGAAAAAGAAAAGGCATCCAAACTGGTAAGGAAGAAGTAAACTGTCACTATTTGCAGATGACATTATACTATGTATAAAAAACCCTAAAAGCTCCACCAAAAAATTATTAGAACTAATAACTGGATTCAGCAAAGTTGCAGGGTCCAAAATCAATATACAGAAACCTGTTGCATTCCTATATACTAACAAGGAACTAGCAGAAAGAGAAATAAAACAATACCACTTACATCAAAAAGAATAAAATACCTAGGAATAAATCTATGGGGGCCAAAGACTTGTACTCTGAAAACTGTATAACACTGATGAAATAAATTGAAGACAACAAAAATAAATGGAAAGACATTCCATGGTCATGGATAAGAAGAATTAATATTGTCAAAATGGCCATACTGCCCAAAATGATCTACAGATTTAATACAATGCCAATCAAAATACCAATGGCATTTTTTCACTGAACTAGAGCAAATAATCCCAAGATTTGTATGGAACCACAAAAGACCCCAAATAGCCCAAGCAACCTTGAGAAATAACGAAACTTGGGGGTATCACACTCCTTGATTTCAAACAATACTACAAAGCTACAGTGATCAAAATAGTATGGTACATGTATAAGAACAAATACATAGATCAATGGAACAGAAAAGAGAGCCCAGAAATAAACCCATGCATATATGGTCAATTAATATATGACAAAGGAGGCAAGAATATACAATGGGGAAAGTGTCCTCAATAAATGATGTTGGGAAAACTGGGCAGCCACATGCAAAAGAATAAAACCGGATTACTGTCTTTCACCACACACAAAAATAAACTTGAAATGGCTTAAAGACCTAAATGCAAGACCTGAAACCATAAAACTCAACAAAAGCAGGCAATAAACTCTTGAACATTAGCATTAGTAACCTTTTTCTGGATCTGTCTCCCCAGGCAAGGGAAACAAAAGCAAAAATAAACAAGTGGGACTACATCAAACTAAAAGGATTCTGCACAGCAAAGGAAACCAACAAAATGAAAAGGCAACCTATTGTATGGAAGAATATATTTGTAAATGATGTATCTGATAAGGCACTAATATCTAAAACATATAAAGAACTCATACAACTCGACATAAGAAAACCAAATAAGCTAATTAAAAAATGGGCAGAGGACCTGAATAGACATTTTTCCAAAGCAGACATACAGATGGCCAACAGGCACATGAAAAGATGCTCCACATTGCTGATCATCAGGGAAATGCAAATCAAAACCACAATAAGACATCACCTCACACCAGTTAGAACGGCCATCACCCAAAAGACAAGAAATAACAAGTGTTGACAAGGGTATGGAGAAAAGGGAACCCTCCTATACTGTTGGTGGGAGTGTAAATTGGTGCAGCCATTGTGGAAAGAACTATGAAGGGTTCTCAAAAGACTAAAAATAGAAATACCACATGACCCAGCAATTACATTTCTGGGAATTTACCTGAAGAAAACAAAATCACTAATCTGAAAAGGTATATGTATTCCTATGCTAATCACAGCATTATTTACAAAAGCCAATATATGGAGACAATCTAAATATCCATTGATAGATGAATAGATAGAAGAGATGTAGTACATATATACAATGGAATATTAGTCATAAAAAGGATGAAATTTTGCCACTTGCAACAATATGGATGGACCTGGAAGGTGATATGCTAAGTGAAAGACAAATACCATATGACTTCACTTATATGTGTAATCTATAAAGCAAATGAACAAGCAAACAAAACTGAAATAGACACATAAACACAGAACAGACTGGTAGTTACCACAGGGGAGGGGTATGGGTGCAATAGATGGAGGAGGAAAAAATATTAGTGATAATGTCTGATATCTTGATCTGATAGTTGCATGAGTATATACACATGTCAAAATTCATCAAGCTGTACACTAAGATTTGTGCATTTTACCGTATGTATCTCAATATTAAAAAAAGAGCAGGTTGGTTTCCCCACCCCCACCCTTGAAGCAATCACTGAACCTCTCTAAAGAAGAAAACCTCAAATTAAGTCCCAAAATTTTCATGAAAAAAAATGAAGTTTCAGTAGAGAGGCCCTACCCCAAAACCAAGCCCTAAAAGCTGATCCAGCATCCCCTGGGACTGAGTCGTTGACTCTTATTACCTTAAAAATGGATAGCATCCCTTCCAACATGCTAACAAAACTTGGAAATTTAGCTCCTTTAAAGCCTCTCCTTTGAGACTGTCTTTCAGAAATATACTTCCCCAAGAGAGGTAATGCCAAGTTTCTATGAGGAAGGATACTACTTTTCAATCAGACTGAGTATGTGGGAAGAGATAATCTATTACAGCAATTGAGAAGTAGATGGCTTGCTTCAAATTCTCAAAAGCAATGATGGTAACCAGGTGCCACAATGGCCCCTAATGGCCCCACATCATGGTACTATCCTTGTGTAATGTCCTCCCAAAACATACCAGGATTAGTCTGTGAGACCAATAGAATATCACAGAAGTAATAATTTGTCACTTCTGACATTAGGTCAGAAGAGACTATAGCTTTTGTCTTGGTCATGTGTGCGTTCTCTCACTCTTTGGGGAAAGCTAGCTGCCATGTCATGAGGGTACTTGGCAGCCTCATGGAAAGGCCCATGGTGAGGAACTGGGTATCCAGGTAACAGTCACGCATGCGTGAGTGTGGAAGAGGAACCTCCAGCCCCAGATGACTGCAACTTTATGAGAGCCTCAGTGATAACTGTCCCACCAGGCTGCCTCCCAACCTTCAGAAACTGTGAGATAATAAATGTATGTTGTTTTAAGTCACTAAGTTTCAGGGTCATCTGTTATACACGAGCAGGTAACTAACACAGCCGTGGGTACCATGCTTAGGAAGAAGGCCAACAGTACCTCTCCTGAATCTAGATGACCTGGCCTAAAGTGCCATTTTTGGCATCTGCCTTTGTCACAAAGCCTTAGAGGGGGGTTCAGGAGACCTCAGTTTCTCTACAGTGCTGCACCCTGACCAAAGGGGAATGAAAGGCAAAGTGACTGCATTCCCTGGACATTCCTATCCCAAAGTGATAGTGTTGGCAAGGAGGAGGAGGAGGCTTGGCCCCAGGCTGCAACCCAGTCCCTCGCAAGTCCTGTGAGACCACAGGAAAGTTTCATAATTTTTCTAGGCCTTCATTTCTTTGCGTATAACACAGCTATGATACCACCTTTCCCTGTGGTTAAAATAAGTAAATATAAAAGGACTTTGGAAAAAGAGTTTAACCTGCTATACAACTTCTAGACAGTAATAACATCATCATCAACATGACTACTCCTCTCCACGCAAAGATGGAATGTAAGGGTTTGGATTTTATATTTTTGATATTAAACATGAGGTCACTTGGGGAGACTTAAAAGACATTATACCACAAGAAGCAAATGCAAATATTTCCTGGGCCATGTGGGCAGTATAAATGGGTGAGTCATATTAGAGGAGGTGGCAGGGAAGAACAGTGGGGAATGGTGTGGACATGGCAATCTAGAGACTTCATGCTCTTCCTACAAGAAATTTTAAAACATTGCTGAGGGTCAAGCAAACCAAGTCTGTCTACTGAATTTGATCCACCAAACACCAGGTTGTAAGCCCTTTATCCAGCACCATAATAAAAGGCTAAGGGTATATATGTGTGTGTGTATATATATATATATATATATACACACACATATATATATGTATTGATTTATATCAATGTGATATCAATATCAATATAGATGATATAGATATGGAAGATTTAGGTCTCACAATATCCTTTGCAGAAAGTTCTGTGACTAGGTCTTCATCACATATCCATCCATTCATTGCAGAAACACTTTTGGAATACCCACTGTAAACTACAACATACTATGCTGCATACTAATCCTCTTGTCCCAAATTTTGTATCTTAAATGCTTCTATTCTGTACCTTGCCAAGATTGGATTATTTGTATCAGTACTGTATTTGCAGGTAATGTAGATTCTCTATTTTCAGAAATGAGTTTCAGTCCCAAATCCACAAATAAAGAATTATTATAATAATAGCATATTCATGAAAAGCAAATTACTTACCTTGGCGTTTAACATCCTTGTAACTATTCCTGTACTTTTAATGTCAACAGAAAAAAGTAATGTCTAAGTCTGGCTGATACAGTAAATTAATGTTAATAACAGTTTTGACATTAATAGCAAGTTTTAAAAAGAAAAACCTCCAGTCTCTAAGCTGGGCTTCATTTCTTAAAAATCACCTTAGCTTGCTGTCACCAGACTCTCCTAGAACAATTCCAGCTACTATTTCATCTTCACTGGTAGCTTGAAAACAACTACAGCTGGTAAAGTTCCTGTGAAATTATATTTCTTCTCTGCCTTTGCTGACTCTCACTTTCACTGAAGAAAACATCCACCCCTTGAGGTACAATGCCGGGGCTTTACAGCAGAGACGCATTTCTGAATCCCTAAAGCAAATGAATACCTACATAGTTTCATAAAAAACAAAAAAAGCTATTTCTTCAGAGCCTGAAAATTAGTTGTGAAAATGTGAACTGTGAAAGCACACCCTGGATTAATGGGAGTTTCAGACTTTGTTATAGAGACCATAGAATCCCAAAGAACAGGGTCTGCTCTTGATCTTCATGTTGTTCCCAAGTACTGTACATATCTAAGGCCATTAAGAAATTTCCCATGAATTAAATTGATCTGAGCTGAAAAATTTTACAGGCCCAGGGAAAATGAAAAGGAACCAGGCCCTTGGCTCTTGCACTCTTGGTAGCTATTTTCTATAAGTCACCAAGGGCTCAAGCCATCTCTCGCAAACCCTCTACCCTTCTCAGACCCAGCCAATAGGACCTGGTTAGTCTACAATACCCACCTTTATAATCACTTAGAGGCCTCCAGGCTTTAAGCAAAGAATCTCTTCTAACTTCTCAAACCTTGTTCTTTTTCTATTACTAATTGAGTGTTTTACTTTTAGATAATCCTGTAATGAACCAGCTCAAATGAGCAGAGAGGCAGCAGTGACAACCCATCAATAAAATAATTAAGCTGAAGTGGATTGTGTTGGAGACTTCTCATGTCATAATAGGAAATCTAGGCTACTTAAAATCAGGGAAATCAAGTAGAATCATTTCTTTTGGTTTTAAAAGGGAAGTTAGCTTTAAAAGTATCTCTTTCATAGAGACTTTATTAGCTCTGCCGACAATACTCGTTATTTATTCTGGAAGTGCTAATGAGTACAAGGTGGTTTCCAGAATTATCTTTTCCCTTTCCATAGTTTTCACTTATAATATGTCTACAAAATTTAGGTAAGAGACCCTCTACATTTTCTCTCTCTGTTTTTCTCTTTTTTAAGAAATTTAGATCATGGCCTCAGTCCCTTGAGAATTTTGCACCTTGTCCCAACATATTTATGCCATGGAAAAAAACCCAGGAAAATCAGGGCATGGTAAGTGCTGATGCAGGGCAAAATCCTACCTCTTCTCTCTCTCTCTCTGTCTCTCTCTGTCTCTCTGTCTCTCTGTCTCTCTGTCTCTCTGTCTCTCTGTCTCTCTCTCTCTCTCTCTCTCTCTCTCTCTCTCTCTCCTCTCTCTCCAACCAATGAAAGAAGAGGGTTCCTGACAGCAAAAGCTGACGAAGGCAGCTACATTTCTTTTGCATCCTCCTCCCTGGGTTGATCAAAGAACCCAGAGCTTTGTCTTCCAACACAAGTTCCATGATGCCATTGGTCCACTTCACCCTTGCCCCCAAGTTTTGCATCCTCTCCAAATGGGAGACTGGGATGGAGTATAGAACCAACCTCTGCAGTAATAGATATTCAACAATTGCCAAAAGGCTTTAAGCTCTGGACAAGAAATAGAAACCGAGACCAGGGCTGACTTTGGGTGCTATTGAGTGCTGTAGGGGGAAAGCGGAAGCTGAATAAGGAAGTAACGTGGACTTGAAATCACTTGTGCTAATCCCCAAAGTGGAGGTCACATTTTGGACTGAGATAAGGGACACCCCTGAGTGGGTCCATGAAAAGGAGCATAAACTGAAAACACTCATCATGAAGGGAGCCAAGTGAAATAAATACATACCCATGCTCCATCGGGCCCAAACAATTCTAGGAAGTTGCCAATGAATTCCCTCGATTTCTCTTCCCACTTCTGAATTAGATCATGACTCTTTTCTTCCACTCTGTTAACAAATTCCTTTGATCTTTCCTCCACGTTCTTGACCTTTTCCTTCATCTTGTCTACCTGGTTTTGGAAGCGGTATTTCTTTTCCTGGTCAAAAATGAAAGGAGAAAAAAATGGATTTACGCAAGAAGGCATGAGAATGCTCAATCATTCACACTAATGGGCATATTTTATTTCAACTTGTGTTTGTTCTTAACCTGAAGAGTCAGGATGCTGCTATTTTCCAAGGGCTAGATTGATGGGAAGGTGCATCTTCTGTAAGAAGAGTCATTTGTCATTCGTCTACTTGGATATGTAAAGTGAAATATAAGTGGTTTTAATATTCTCTTTCTTTCAAACATCTAAGTTGAATTCACTTATATAAGAGAAGAACCAAAAAAATGTATTTGATCTTTACTACAGGTAGATATTGGGCAAATACAACCCTTCAATTGGGGTTGGGCTGGGATTTAGACAAAAGTATGTATGAATTGTATATAGACCAGCCACTCAGAGGCTGCCCGAGTTCCATCTTACTGAGACACCATTAAAATCAATATTGGTTGAAATAAGCTGGTATTGGCTGAGACTTAGAACACATGTATACTAAAGTTTTCATTGTAATGGCATTTTCCATTTAGCTAATTTAACTGCATCAATTTCGTTGGTGATAAAAGCATTTGATAGTTTCTCTAGACTGGGGTTTTGTTCTTCTTCTAGACTTTATGCAAAAATGCTATAACTACGTGCCTGGAAGGTATCGTATGTTGGGCAAGTCATGTGTCATCTCTAAACCTCAGTTTCCTCATCTGTAAAATGGGGATAATTATCATAGGGTTGTGGTAGTAATTAGATAAGATAGTGCATGTCAAGTGCTTGGCACAAAGCCTGACAGTTAGTAAAACACAGCATGTGTTGGCTGTTTCATTACTGTTCAGCAGCAAAGGCATTTAATCATGTTACTTGATCAGAGTGGTATCAAAACTATGAAAATAACATGAGACAAAGGGTCTTCCCTTCCATGAAATCACAATACATTTTCTCTTAAAGGCTTATCTTTTATTATTATTATTATATGAGACTGAAGTTCATTTCATATTTCAGAATTTTCTGAGATACCCGGAATATTGCAAATTCCCTGATTTAGACCTTCCAAGCCTTACTGCAGCCTCAAGACAGGGTGTGAGTTACACCTTCTGCCATCAGTGATCTACAATATATGGTTATTACACACAGCTCTCGGAGGCAGCACGGAGAAGCAGGATGAGCACTGGACCGGGAGTCCTCACTGGGAGGCTGCTGCTTCCTCCACCCCTGCTTCTCTGGAGGGACCTTGGCCAGGTCTCCTCTCTGAACTCCGCTTTCCTCATTTTTAAATGGAGGGTGTTGGACTGGCTAACTGACTCCTGTCAGGTTCCTGTTGCCTCCGAGGTTCTGTGTTTCATTCTTATGCCCACCAAACACATCTGATTTCCTCTCTGAGCTGCAGCCAGGTTTGTTGTCACGGAAAGACAATGAGCACATCCACACTGACTACACGGTTCCTTGAACTAAGTGGCTTCTCTAAAGGCCTTTTAAAAAGAGTGAGCAATAACTTTGGGAAATGGCTTGACATTCTTGGATGTGTGACTAAATTCAATTTAAAAGAACAGACAGTTTAATTTATTGAAATAACCAGGGCTTTATTCTAAGATACCAAATAATCACTTTTAACTCAGTTCTTTTCAGCCACTTGTTCTGGTACCATTTGAACCCGACTTTTCCATTTTGTTGCACAGCTTGTACAAAGCCACAGAGCCTGGACTCCCAGCACTTCCTGGTTTGTGACGACAACTAATAATCACTGATTCACAATTAATGAACCCCTCCTCATTTTGAAGATGCCAGTGATCGATTTGTGTAAGCTACTGCATAATTATGGCTGCACATAATTATAAGCATCTAGTTTTATAGAAAAATCACTCTTTGAAAATATGCTATCTATTTTGGGGTGTTGAAATTCTGTATGCATGGAGAGTTCTTGTTTTAATCAATTGTATCAGCTCTTCGGAGTCCAGGCGAATACCATAGTCCAGACACGCTAACATCACCTCCAGCAACTGGACTGCCCTCTTTGCTTTTTAACAGTTTGTTTTGCTCCTTGGAAAGATTGTTTTAACAGTTGCTCTATTATTAAACTAACAGCAGCTCTGTGGGAACAATACAGCAGAAATACAAAAGGAAGCCAAACACTTTAGGCTTTATTTAAGCAGCTGTAATTTCTCTGGACAATAAAAAAGGACTGTTAAGGTTTCTAATGAGCATCTGTAAGGGCATGAGAATTTTAAAACCTTAAAACAAGAAAGCATTTTCTCTGGCTTTAGCTGTTCATTGCCTCTGCTGTCCTTCCTTCTCTTTGAACAGACAACAACTCTTGCCTTTCATGAGGGCATATCTCTCAGAACCCTTCTCCCACATTTGAGAACTCTCAAACAGGAGGCTGGGGCAAGGGAAGCGAGGCAGCTCCTTTATAAAATGGGAAGCTTACTACCTGTGTGTACCGCCTCCTTCACATTCCCCCTCTGGACGCTGGCTTCTCCGTCTATAAAATGGGGGTAATGACACATCATGGGGTTGTTATGTGGATTCCGTGAGACAATAAATCATCAAGAACACTGCATGGCATATACTAAGCACTCAATAAACAGTGGCGGCCCAGTGGTGTGGTGTGGTGGTCCTGAGCAGGTACGCAGTGGGGCACACTTACATTTATGAAGCTAACATTCAGTTCCTTGGCTGTGTACCCTCTCTGGAGGTTACGTCGAGCATAAACATCATAGTCCCGGACAATTCTGGTGATGATGTCTGATGTTGAGATGCCTTCCGTTCTCTGTGTTGGAACAAACATTCCTGTTCAAATAGGAAAGAGGAGGTCAGTAGAAAGAACCAACATGGCTGACGCATTTCCTTTCATGGCCCTCCTTTCCTGGACAAAGGTGCAGCTTCCGGGTGTGTCAGCCTTTCCCATCTGGCCCCAGCTGCCTCTGCCAGCTCATTTCTGTACACTTCCTCCCTACCATAAGCACTACATGGTCGTCACCCTAGACCTGCTCCCTGGCGGCTCCATGCACTCACCTGGCCCCCAGCAGTTGGTCATGCCAAGCCCTTCTGGTCGGCCCTGGATCCCCTGCCCTCCCCACATCCACTGCACAGTTCCTCCTCCTCCTGCAGCACCTGCAGTTTCAAGGTTATGCCTCAGGGAAGTCTTTCCTGACATCACCAGGCAGAATCCACAACATTTAGGATGAAAACTTATCTTCCATGATTTTAAATATCTGTCTCCTTGTAGAAAGGAAACATTCTGAAAGCACAGATTGTGCCCTGTCTTCACATCCCCAACACCCAGCTCAGTGCCCCTGGGCCTAGGACACGGAAGGTGCTCAATAAATGTACCTTACTCAAATTAACCGAGTAAGTGAATGGAGAATAACAACTGAGTCAATGAATTAGTCAGATCGCAGCAACTCCCCTTCTTCCCCAGGGAAGTCTGTGTCACATTATAGCAAAGGGAAAGAACATGGGTACTATTTTTGTTGTCTCTGATCTAAAGACATGCCTGTGGGATGCTAGATGATTTCATCTCCCCACGAACAGTCTACTCTGGATGGTGGTTTCACCACTCAGAGGCCCTTTCATCTAGAATACGTGGGACTGAGTAAAAATAAACAAGCACAGAGAATGTCAAGTTCAAATGGAACCTCCTTAAATTCCTCAAAGATATATTTGTGGGTGCCAATACAAGGCTACAAAGAGGTCACAAATGTTATCAAAGACAAGAATCTGGTTGATGCTTATACTTCTGTTTGTCAACTGAAATGATGTGTTGGCAATTGAGATCTTCCTGCCCAATATGATTTTGGCTACTTGGTCATACATCAGAACCCTGGAGACAAGGGTGCTGGGTTCTCTGTAGATTTGGACAAGTTATTCAAGCCTCAGAATGCAAGTTCCTCAACCTCAGTTTCCAAAACTGAGAAATGAGGGGGCTGGACAAGATGGCCCTGATTCATCCATGCCACTTCCCTCCCCCTCACTGCCAGCATCTAATAACAATTTCCTTCCAATCACCAACCTACTTCCTCAATGTCTCCGCAATTCATCCAGTTTTCTCCATTCCCCATTTAAACCAATCTAACACCATCTTGTTCAAAGATTACAGCAAGAGTCTCAAAACCAGTCTCTAATGATGTCTTTTTTTTTTTGTCTCTGCAACCCACTCTCCACATGGCAAGATCCACAGAGCAGTCCAACTTCAAAATACAAGTCAGAGGCCTGCTCAGCATCTCTCATTGGCTGTCTACTGTCCTCTTAATTAGATTCAAATCCTTGACTTGGCTCTGCAGCAGCTTGCGTTACCTCTTCCTGGTGCTTCTCCCAGTCTCATCTCACACCCTCCACCCCCTTCCCTCCCTAAGCCAAGGCCCCTGTGCTGCACAGTGGCAGGGGCACCCTTCACATTCTAGCCTATGAAGCTGGGCAACAGGCGGACCCTGTTGGGCTGGCCCCCTCCCCTCAATCTGCCACAAGCATACTCTCTACCTGGTTAACTCCTGGTCATCCCCTGGGTTTCACCTTCAGTGTCACCTCCTCAACCCCTAGACTGGGTCTTCCCACTTGTTCCCTCCCATGGGCCACTGTTCCTTTTCTTCAAATATCCCACAGTCTTCATATAACAACTTGTTCAATACCTGCCTTCTCCACTGGACTCTAAGCTACACAAGGGAAGGAAGTGCTCCTGTCTTAGGCTCTTTTGTATTCTCAGCACCAGGCGGTGAGCAGGTGCTACAGGAGTATTTGCTGAATGCATGGTTAGATGAATATTCACCTCAAAGTGCTTTTCCAAATCCAGTTCTCTCCAATTCTTTGACACTAGTGAATTTTTCAGACTTCTGGCCCCTACTAGGGTGTTCCTTTGGAGCTTTCTCTGGGTCATCTGCACAATCCCAGTGCCAGCTGCCAGAGGGCACTGCTGATGGTAGAGACAAAGCACCCAGCTTCTGCTACTCGAGCTCCGAGGACACACTTGGGGTTTGCCACTAGGTCACCTTCTATCACCTTCTAAGAAGGTGGACTCAAACACAGAAAGCCAAAGGGCAGGCAGAAGATGCAAACATCTAAACGCCTGGATAAAATAGTACCCAGTGGACCCAGCTGTGCCCGTGGGCTCTGAGGGGCAGGGAGCCCGGAGTGGTCCCGAGCTGGGGGCCTGAGACAACATCCTCACCTTGGAGGGAGCCTTCTGGTGAGGAGTACGTCCCAGCTCCCGGCAGGCAGATGTTTCAACCACTCTCTTGCCTGGTGAAATGTTAAGAAGACTCTTTCCCTACTAACAGATTTTACTTAGACACTAGTGTCATGAGCTCACCCTCTCTGAAGTCACGCGGTGAGGTCTCTGTGGCTGAATAACTGAAAGGTGGGGTTGGGGAGAGATTCGTTTGGCTGGTTGGGAGGTAGGTCTCTGAAAGAAGCCAAGCCCTCTGCTGACATAATGAGGTACCCAGCTTCCTCCAAATCCTAATTATTGCTCTGCTAAAAATATTCAGTAATGAGCATGATCAGAGAACCTTTTTTATCATGCTTTTCAGAATTGCGGCGTTTGGTTAGGGAGCTATTTTAAGAAACAGCAAAGCACATGTTAATGAAGGAAACTTTCAACAGTAGTAGGCAATATTAGAACGATGAGTAATGTGGACCTTAAAGTCTATTTCATTTCAGCTTCATCTTTTCAGCCAGCTTTGCTAGAGGGTTTTTGACATGTAGTTCTGACAAGCAGAGCTGAGTGCTGTGAAGTTTAATTCATGCCCTTGATATCTCTGGCTTCATTTACAGTGATTTTTTACTTTCAAAGTAAACCTCAGTTAAGAGTATAAAAAGCCTAATGTGGATGCTCAGGCCATACCTGAGCATCTTTCTCCCACAGTAAATATTCCAGCTTTCTCTACCTGGGCCCCAAACAGATCTCTGTCTTGGCTCCCCTTGGTGGGAATCCACAAAGCAGATCAGTGGACCACGAAAAAAGGTCCCTGTGCATATGAAGTCATGCACAGTCTTCTGCCTATGCTCCCAGGGCAAGTGAGATACCATCTGACTATTCAATTTGGAGATGAGAATTGTGGTAGATTAAAGATGGGCACAATTCTTACCCCTTAGCATCTGGGTTGGCCTTAGTGACTTGCTTATAATAGAATGTGGTATAAGGGGCACTGGATGACTTTCAAGTCTAGGTCAGAAGAAGCCTCGTGGTTTCTGCTGAGAATGCTAGCTCTCTGGATGCCTCCTCTTAGGATGTATACTCTTGGCACCCAGCCACCACCCTGCGAGAAGTCAACACAACATGGAGAGGCCACACGTAGTTGCTCCTTTGTCTACCCCAACTGGGCTCCCTGTTGCCAGCCAGCATAAGTGCACCATCTGGGACCTCCAGTCTAGCTGGGCCTTCAGATGGCTGCAGCCCCACCCAACACCTGACTACAACTGTATGAGAGGCCCCAGCAAGAACCACCCAGCCAAGCCCTTGCTGAAATTCTGCCCCCCAAAATCATGAACAAACTAAAGTAGCTCTTTTAAGCCACCAATGTGGGAGTCATTTGTTATACAACAAGAGGGTGCTGGGTTGCTGAGAGTTAGGAAAGTGTTGGACCTGTTCCTACACCTGAACAACTGGAACTTGAGGTTTTACTCCCCAAATGGGGAAGGCAACTTTTAGCTCACTAGAGGCCACTCACCCAGAAATAAAACCACCACCAAATGCGTGTTCCTACAGTACAAGGTAGCTGAGGAGCTGTCACCTCAGGAAACGCTGGTGCATTAAGCCCTGGGGGGAATTCTGGGTGAACCAGAGTCCCTGCTCTAGATTCTTGCTACTCTAAGTGAGATCTATGGACTTGCAGTATCTAACAACCGGGGGGGGGGGCTCATTAGAAATGGAGATCTTAGGTCCCACCAGAACCCAAATCTGCACTTTAAAAATATCCTACAGGGATCTGTAGTCACATATTTGACAAGCACTGGTCTATACAAAACCCATCATGGCAATTTTTAGGAAAGGAACAGCTGGCTCACAGCTCAGATCTTACAAAGACTTAAAAAGGTAATAACCACCCCATTCCATAACCCAGCTCCATGTAACTGATGCATCAGCCAGTTTCTCCTGCCCTTCCCTCCCCTCCCATCCCTGTCATGTTCCTAGGCAGCCTTCCAAGTCTGAAGCATATGGAGTTTCCGTTCTTGGAACTCCTTACAAACAAGATTGGGACTTGAGAATGCCAGGCCTCCTGTTCTAACCCAATGCTCCTGACCACTGAGAAAGCCCTTTCTGAAAGGACAGTCTACATCTTACCACCAGCCCCACTGGGGGTAGCACGGCGCTTCCCCAGTGGGCCCCAAAAGGGTGCAGGCTAACAAAACACCACAGGGAGACTAAATACATTATATGTAACAGAATAATTTTCTGAAATATCCAATGTCACTTCCATTTCTGGGGATGATGTCTGTCCTGAGGTCCTGTTCCTGAAGGGACCTACATCACCTCAAGGAAAAGCAGCTATAGTTGAGAATACAGGAGACTGTATTCAGCTAAAACAGGCTCTTCTGAAGTCTCATTTCAAAAAGAATAGTTATGAAAGGTAAGGCTTTCCTGTGAAAGAGCCAGGCCTTGAAGAGTACAAAGAGGGTTTGGAAATGCCAGAAGTATCCCTTTAATTATTAAGAACCAGAAGCTGAGCGGACTTGGGGTACAGAATGCTTTACTGCAAGCTCTGGAGTGGGGAAGACCTGATATTGACAAAGGGGCAGTTGCCTGCCCCTCCTGGGGCTGAGGGACAGAGCCCAGGGAGGGATCCGCAGTTGAGCAGCAGAAGTGAGAGAATGTGAACTGGGCGTGTCCTTCTCCACTCAGGTTCACACCCCAGGGGCAGTGGGGCAGGAAGAGACCCCATTAGAAAGCCCAGGGCAGAGGGGCTGGCATGCTGTTTACCTCAAGGAACTTGGGGAGAAAATGGTCTCACAGAGGCCCCATGCCAACACGGGGAGGTCTAGGTAGAGTGTTCCTTATCACCATAGGGGTCTGACACGACTCCCTCCCACTGTCTTCCAGAAGATTACGGAGAACATTTTAAAAGTGCCCAGGGATTATGGAAGGTAGCTAAGGTTTAAGATCAGCATGAATGCTGGGTGGCACACATGTGGACGGGGAGAAGGGATCCTGCAGCTGAGGCCATCAGGGGCCAAAGGGGGAGGAGTCCAGGGACCAGACAGAGGTAGCAGCTGAGTGTTAGGGGGCTGCGATGGGGGTCGCGTAGCGCAGGTGATAGCTGAGCACAACTTGATATCCCACAACAGAAGGTCAGCAAGAACCAAATCCGCACCCCATGCCCGGCCAATACATATGCCCCAGAAACAGATCGCCCCAGGAGGAAAAGGCCAAGAGTTGATTCCACACAGTCTAAGTGCAGACCTAGAAGGGTCTGAATTACTTCAAAGGTTAAGCATGTTTTTTCCTGTCATCTGTGGAAATGGGGTCTTCTAAGTAAGTTCAGCTACTGAAATTACTCCTGCCCCCTTCCCAGTTGGTCCTTCCTCTGCAAGAGATTCACTCATGGTATACCCGTCTGAGTGGCATCTCACTCCATGTGCCACACAGAAGTCACAACCACTGCACCCTGCCAGTCTCCCTCTCTGATCTCACCTCTGCACACCCTGTACTATACGACCACTTCTTCACATATGCCCACCTGTGGACATACCTCCCCAACACTCGGGATTCATGGGTCAACCAATGACGGTCAAAAACATCCAAAGATGTAATGGGCTGCCTTGGGAGATAAGGAGCTCCCCCTTGTGGGAGATGTGTAAGCATCAGTTCTACCAGGAGCTAGCAGTGGTGCCAAGGGGAGCGTAGGAGACTAAGTTAGTGACCCTGAGGAGCCCATCCTACCCCAAGAGTCTGAAGGTCCATGAGCACCAGAAAAAGGCTATAGTGGCAGCAGGTTCAAGGAGAAGGATGGTGGGACCAACATGGGTGGAATTCCAGTGGCCCCCACAAATGGGGGAAGATGGATCTGATGGAGGATGTCAGCAACAGGGCAGCTTGAGTCAGGTGTATTAGACTTCATGAAATCCCTAGGTAAAGCATATGGTAACTCACTTAACTAGAGTATCTGCAGTATGCCAGATAACGGTTTAGTATATATAGGAAGGTATGCATGGATGCACCCACAGTACCTACACATGAAATGTATGGTAGAAAGTAAAATAGAAAATAACCCAAGCCATTAATCTACTTCCACACCTACCTTTAGCTAAACTACCAATTCTAGCCTATCCCTTCCTCACTCTTCCTTGCTCCTAGATTCTCACGCAGCAATAGGCTTATGTGTGGTTTACGGGTGGTAGTCTGATGAAGGAAGGTGGACGGAGAAGCTAAGAAATTCAGGTTACTGTACTGTCCCCCCACCTCCATCTTGGACATCTCCATTTTTAAGGTCAGGAAAACCATCTGACCCTATAGGAGAATAGAAATAATTACTTTTGCCCCATCTGTCTTTTGAAGTAACCCAAATGAATATAATCCAGGGAGGCTGGGTGTTTTAAAAATCCCAGCAACGACTGTTTTAATTCTTAGGTGACTATTGGAGACCTTGTGACACAGACTGAAAACCTCAGCTCAGGAAAATGATGAGTGTTAGGCGGTGCATGTATAGCAGAGACTATTTCTCCATTATACATTCTCCCAAAAGAGATCCTATAATTTGTGATTTATATCCTCTTGCTTATTATAGGACAGAGCAGGAAAAATGCAAATTCACAGATAAAACTTTAAAGATCTTTCATGCAGATCATAGTCGTTTTTGAAACAAGTCCAATGGCAAGCCCTTACATCTTTCACTGAGACTGTTGGGCTGTGGGGCGACGGCAGTTAGTACTGTGGCACCTGTCATCAGCATCTCCTCCAGTAGAGGGCTCTGCGAGCAACTCAGCAGCCAAGAGACCAATGGAAAGCAAACAAACTGTATGCAAAGGTCCATATAATTCAGACCAAAATGTCACCCCTTACATCTAAATAGGTTGGAAAATTCCACAAGACAGAGTGTGCACCCAAATTACCTATGCAAATGTTTCCATGCCCTGTGTCTTGGTGAAAGTCCTTGCAGACAGAAGGCTTCCGTTGTAAGCTAACTCTCCATCATACTCCCTGAAAGCACTCTCTTGTTCATCTAGCATTTAATGATCACTGCAAACTTACCATGGCGTCTGGCATGACTGAGCCTTAGCACATGAGCAGAGAGGCTCATAGAGGCTGCTTGGGAGACATCTGAAATCCCAGTGCCTTGTATGTCTATGCTACAAGCCTAAAGCAGACATCTTATTAAACCTGATGGCCATGCCACAGTGACAGGCGAGCACAGGAGAACTCCTCACCTGCTTCCTTGATATGCTTGTAAACATCATCAGAGCCAGCGGAAGAGTATGGAATGTCGTCGTGGGCCACAAAGTCAATCTGTAGGAGAGAGAAGAGAGACGTCACCACTGGGATGGATGTGCATGTCTGCAATTTGAAAATGCCTTTTTGAAATACAGTAATTGTAATAAGTAGTTTATAATGTGGACTTGAATCCTTGACTGAAAGGTACTTCCAACTGTCTCCATTTCCACAGACGATGGGAACTGGGTGGTTTTCCCTCTTTGTTGGTGTCTCTCTCTCTCCTACCTCCGACAGTAGGTTCTCTTGGTCGTCTGTTCTTCTGCCTCTAAGCTTGCTTAGAAAATTCACTCATTATTCAGATTTTAATCATCCCTGCTATGATGAGGAACCCAAATCTCCATTTCCTGTTCCACTGATGGCAATAGGCCCTGACACATCGTATTTCATGTGGTGAAAATGAATTCACACCTCTTTTCCTATTTCATCTTCATAACCACCTTGTTAGGCAGGTAGGGCACATATTACTTTTCAGCTGGGACAAAAGGCTGCTGAAACAAAAAAACTTGTCAGATTTGCCTAAAGTTGCCCTTTCTCTTTTGCCACCCCTTGCTGTCACTTTAACATCAACGTGCCTGAATTTAATTCATCCTGAAAACTGGTGCTCCCTTCCAATGTCACCTGCATTTTCCCAGCTTACCGAGGCCCCAAACACCTTGGCATCAGCCTTCTTTCCCTACTTCCTTCAGTCTCATAGCACATAGGTCCCATGTTCCCCTAGGGAGTGTGTGCATACATGTGTGTGTTTATGTGTGCGTATGTGTGTCCTCTCCATTGCCACTACACCAAACCCAGGGCTCTGCCACTTGGATTATTGACAGCAGCCTGGACCTGACCTTCCTCACTAGGTTCCCTCCTTCGGAGCCAGCACTCTGTCACACGGTGGGAAGGGGTCCTTCTTACACAGAGTCTACTTCTTGTTGTGCTAAGCCAGCTATCTTCAATACTTCCCTCTCTCCTTCTACATCAAGTCAGAACCTCTTGGCTAGCTTTCAGAGCCCTTTATAATGAGGCTTCACTCCGTCTTGAGATAGTTTAGAGTAGCAGTTTCATTTGCCTGTCCCACCACTGACTAGCTATATAATTCATAAATCAGGCTTTCTCAACCTCAGTACTAATGACATTTTGAGCTGGATTATTCTCTGGTGGTAGAAGGGTCTGTCCTGTGCACTGTAGGAGGCTTAGGAGCACCCCTGGCCTCTACCCACTAGATGCCAGTAGCACCCCTCTAGTTGTGACAGCCAAAAATGTTTCCAGACCCTGCCACATGCACCTTGGGGGCAAACTCACCCCCACTTGAGAATCACTGGATTAAATGACATCATTATGTAAAAGTGCTAACTGTAATAATTGGTACACAGCAAGCACTCAATAAATTTTATTATTATTAATTCTATTCTTAGTACTCACACTTAGTACCTCCTCTTCTCCAATGTATAACAACAACATCTCAGGGTAGCCAAGAGATTGAATGTGATTCACGTAAGAGCAAAGTGCTTAGCACAGTGCTGGGCACATGGTAAATACTCAATAAATGGCAGCCATCATCACCATTAGTATCCCCATAGATGCTTAGTAAAAATGTGTTAGTGATTGCTGCAAGTAAATCATACTGTAGTTTTTCCTTTTTCTTTTTATTCTTGCTGGGAAATTGTCTCTTCTGCTATTACCCATGCACATTTATCAGTGTTCTCTCTTCTCTTCTGCATCGTGAATTTAAAAATAGAAAAGAAAACTCTTAGAACAGCTTAATCCTATTTTTTTTTGTACTGCTTATAAAGGAAAGAATAGCTCCTAATGTGGGACTGGTAGGGAGATACAAAGCGCATAATTTGATGCAGATCAAAAGAATTGCACATGTTTTCAACTAATAAAAATCTTATATCAGTAGGAGTCTCAGGGTCACAAAATCAGAGATATAGAGCTCTTTCCTTAAAGACTTACCCCTGGCCTTCTAGATAACATGTGCATTCATTCAGTCCATGAAAAATGATGCCTGTGAATCTATAAGTACCAATAATGATGATGGTGATGATAATGATGACATTTTTGGAGCTCTTGCTATGGGCCAACGAGTGTTCCAAGGGTTTTACTTAGATAATCTCAGTAGAGGCTCAGAACAGCCCCATGAGGAAAGCAACAGTATTACCCCCCATTTTGCAGATTAGGTAAGTAAGCTTAAGGTCACACGGATAAGCAGAGATACAGGCCACACTTGCATATGGGTGGTCTAGCTACAGAGCCCATGGTGAGGGAGTGAGAGGGTATCCGTCCCCAGCCTGGGGCTGAAGAAAGGTGCTACATCAAGGCACACAACATGACAGCTCCTGAAGTTACCTCTTTTAGGAACTGGAAAAGGCTTTATTGGGCTTTCTGGGTATACGCTGCAGAATCACACTCCCTAAATTTGCTACTGAGAGAATGTGGAAGAACAAGTACCTTATGCTTTTCCAGGAACTCTGGGGTGAGTGTCCACGGAGCATCTCTGATGACTTCATCCACATAGCGACAGTGTCTGAGAGCTTCATATCTCTCTGCTTCATTCATCACAGTGAAACCTTTAAATTTGTGGGTGAGGTCGTCACTGCAGACTGAGACAGGCAAATGCATTAAATGCCGTTAGCTCGCCCAGGCCCTGTTCACAGTCACCCAAGGTCAGACATGGCTTCTTCAGCAAGACAAAAGGAGCTCAGCCTTGCCAGGTGTGCAGCATAATGCAACTCAGTCTTTTACAAGAACAAAGGCTCAGGAAAGCAAAGCAAGCTGAAATCCACCAGCAGTTGAGAATTTCATTTTAGTGCTAATTATGACTGCAACCACTGCTGTGGCTTTTATTAAAATTATTCTCTACACTACCTAACTGTGACTTTCATAACTTTTTATTTCCCTATCCCACCCTTCAGTGAAAATTACTATTCAGAAATAAAATTACCAAATGAACAGAGAAGTCAGAGAGAGGAGAGGAACCCAGAGGCCTGAAATAGAGGTTTGAACAATCAGTTCCAATTCCTTTACTAGATCACTGTACTTAGTAATCCAAGTGTGATTCGCATGCACATATACTTCTGTTCCCTGGATTGAGATCCAGTCACTGCATATGGGGCCACGGAATCAAGAGGAGAAAGTCACAAAATAAAAGATCTACCATAGGAGAGCTCACCCTTCCTACATCTCATCCTTTCTAGCTCTCGGGATCCTGAATCCTCAAACAGGAATTAACAGTCTCTGCCATCAGCCTTAGAAAGGATTTTTTTGAGGATTTACATAAAAGTGCTTTGAAATAAAGTAAACAACAAATATTATTCATTATTCTATCCAGGACATATATTTTTGTTGGCAAAGGCAGCTTTCCTACCTGTCAGGAAGGAATGTCATTGTGGGTACAGTCCCTGTTTACCAACTTCCTGGTAAGGGGCTTGCTGCAGCCAGTGAGACTACCCTGACTACTCCTTAGGATGAGTTTTTTTCTTTAAGGTACTATGTATACACAATAAATTTACAAATTTTATATGTGTAAGTTATGTTTCAAAACCAAAAGTGCCCCAATCATTTTCTTGGAATGAAATCATGAACCACATCCAGAGACACATCTGGCCACAGAGCAAATGCAACCAGTGGCCACACGCAGCATCTTGGGAAACCTCCTACTGCAGTCCTCACACACTCTGCATGCAAACTGCGTGGGTTCTGCCTGCCCAGTGCCCCCGGGAGCCACATTCTCTCACCACCTGCACCCCCATTTCCAGCTCCTTCACCATCTCTCCCCTGGATTACTGCAGTGGCCTCCTAACTGGTCTCCTCATTCTAGCCCTGCCCACCCTCAGCAGCCTGCTGTCATTGGCCAGAACGGTCCCATCAAAACCTGCCAGATTGTGTCATTCCCAGGCTCAGAAGCCTTCCCATTTTCTTCAGAGTAGCAGACAAAACTCCCCTGGCAGGCTATAGGCCCCTACTGGATCCATACCTGTGCCCCTCTGACCACATCTCCTGTTGCAGCCCAGCCCCTGGCCTCCCTGCTGTTTCCCGAAACCACCAGGAATGTTCCTCCTTAGGTCAGGGCTTTAAACTTCCTGTTCCCCAAACCTGGAACAGCCATGCTCCAAACACCCACAGGCCTCACTCCCTCTCTCCCCTCAGATCTTCCTCATCACCCTATTTAAAATGCCATCCCACCCCCCACCACAAGCAGTCCGCACCTCCCTCCCACATTACTTCTGGCCATGGCACTCCTCATCATATAATTGTCTTACTTAATTTTATTTATTCTTGGTGTTCCTCTACTAAAACATGAGCTCCCCGACAACAGGGACTTTTGTCTGTTTCATTTTCTGATGGCCCATAGTAGGCTCTTAACAAATAGCTTTTGAATGAATTAACAGTGCCTGATTTATATAAATGCTCTATAAGTGTTCGTTATAATTTTAAAAAATAGATGCAGATTTATCTGCAGTCACATTTCAACAACAAACATGTAAATAAGAGACTAGTGTGTCTCTAGATACACATGTGTATGTCTATATATCTCCTATACACACTTGCTGAGAAGTTGTATAGACATATACAGAATACAATACAAAATAGAAAACATTATAGTGGTTTACATTACCAAAATACCACCAACCACATGGCTGGCTCAAAAAACTTTGATGAGTATCAAAATCACCTAAGAAGCTTGTTTAAATGTAAAAATGCCCGAACTCCACTCCCCAAGACTTTTGAATCAGTGGGTGCTATGGTCTGAATGTGCCCCCCCACCCCCCGCCAAATTCCTACGTTGAAATCATAACTCCCAAAGGTAATGATATTAGGAGGTGGGCCTTTGGGAAGTGCTTATATCATGAGGGTGGAGCCCTCATGAGTGGGACTAGTGCCTTATGAAAGAGATCTCTAGCACCTTCCACTGTGTGAGAAACAGCAAGAAAGCCCCAGTTATGAACCAGGAAGAAGGCCTTCACCAGAAGGAGACCACGTTAGCACCTTGATCTTGGACTTCCAAGCCTCCAGAACTGTGAGAAATAAACCTGTGTTGTTTTTAAGCCACCCAGGCAGTGGTACCTTGTTATAGCAACCTGAATGGACTGAGACAATGATTGTGGACTGGGACATATGCAGCTCCATTTTTGACAAGCTTCAGGGATGATTCTGATGCGTACAACATTTGAAAGCCTGGGAAACATATTATGAACATCTTCAGTAAAGAGCCCAGCCTGTTTTTGAACCACCCATCGCTCCACCTGGGGAGGGCAGTGCAGGTAATAGGGCCATAATGACTGTATTACGTATTGCCTAACTGATTGCATTGGCTTTTCACCTCCTGAATAGGAGTTATTTATGGGTCTAGATATACAATTTAAAATTGATCTAAGACTTTTAAAATGTTCTTTAGGGACTTTACTGAAATACTACATCAAGAATAATACTGAGCAGCAGAAGACTTCAGATCCATCAATTTTCTATTTTAAACAACACAAAATTAGGCCAAGCCCTAGCCTCCCCACTTTTGAACCTGCACCTGAGCAATTTGATACAACTTCTCTATGGCCAAGATAATGGCCTCCTGACAGAGCACAAAGAAAATAAACATCCTGTTGATGCCAATATGGGGTCCTATTTTCATATCCTAGGAGTGACCCCAAGAAGCAGCTGAACATGCTGACCAGTCATTGTCTAAACATTAATTATGCCCCAAGCAGCACTGTTGTCCTTGAGTCTTGGCAAAGGCACTCTGACAACCAGATGGCAAACTCTGAGCAATGGTGTTCCATGGGTGATTTTGTGAGCTTTCTGGGAGCTCCTGCTGCAGCTAACCTATCTTGGCAGCTCACTGCGTTCAAAGAGAAATATTACCAGAACCCTGCAAGAGAGAAGATATAACATAGGGGAAGAATGTTGGAGCCCAACGCACTTGGGTTCCAATCCCAGCTCTGCTACGTATCACTGGGAAGTTACTCAAACTCTCCTAAGACTCAGTTGTGTGTCTTTAAAACATGGTGAAGTTTTGAGAATTAAACTTGATCATCTGTGCGAGCAGAGAGTAATTATCAATAACCTTTGGCATTTAGCATTAGTGGGGATAATGCAGGACCATTTCTGGAGATAGTCATTTGTGTTTGGGGCTCTGTCTTTTCCCTGAACCCCTCCAAGCAGGTACCCAGACTCTTGGTACAAACTCCCTCCTGTGAAGTTCACATTGCTGGTAGACTTCAAGCCTGCCTCCCTGGCTGCTGTTTCCCCAAAGCCAGAACAACTTGGGGGAATTCTGCAAGGAAGAAAACAGAGAGAAGACTCCTCCAAATGAAGAAGAGGCCAAAGGTCTGAGGACCCCACAAGCAGCAGCTCACCGTAAGCATTTTATTTGCTAACTACACATGTCATATCAACAGCCAGCCTTTCAACCACCAACACAGAACACCTATTCAAAAGGCCTCCCTAACTCCCTCAGTATAAAACTCCCATTAATTGGTTTGTGATACTGAAGAAAGATAATCTAAGGCAGTGGTCTTCAAAGTACTGGGCCACACGTACTCCTGGGGATACTCAAAGACTTTTCAGGAGCTATCTAAGCACAGGAAGCTTTAAAGGAATCAATTTCCAGATCTTCAGCTTCCAAGGGTATCCTTTCCTAAAATTAGTGGGCCCAAGAAAGCCTCTGTGTCCAAAATCAGCCTTACTCCCCTTTACAAAATAAAAGCACCATTGCAAGGGGTGGGGAGTTAAGACTTCAGGCCAGACCAAACAGAAGCCTTGTTTAATGACCACTCAAAGCACCAGGATCCTATAAAAGCTTCCTTCCCTTCCCTGTCTTACACACATTTGTTAGAGCTGAAGCCGTGTGTTAGAAACTAATTATGATGGAGTGGAGAATGATGCAAATTTTTGCCTGCCGACTTTGCCTCTTCCTTCTCCCAACTATTGTCAAAGTACACAGGGACCTTGAGAGATGAGGCCCAGGACTTCAAAGCAAAAGGAGCCATAGAAAAAAGTACTGAATGCTAAAAATGGCTTTTTCGTGTAGGTAAGGGTAAGCATTTTTCCAGCTATGCTCAATACTCATATTGAATCCTAAAACTGCCTTTTCTTTTTTAGTTAAGAGTAAGCATTTTTCCAAGCTATTCACTTCAAAATCGCTTTAATAAGCCAAAGCTGTATAGGCTGGTATTGCTGCTTCTTACAAATGTATTTTCTGAAGTTATCACATTAAAAAAAAATACATTGGAATAAATACAAGGATAAAACATTTACATGATTTTTTTCAGATTTCATATGCACTACTTAAAAAGGAAGTTAAAAATCTATTTTATCAACTCATATCATAAAATACTTATTCTACTTACAGATAATCCTTACCCCATTTCACCTTCTAAAATGTTTATTTTCTACCTCCTCCTAACAAAAATAAAATATCTACTGCCAAATTAGTATATTCCCTTTTCTATCTTTAAATATATAGGAAAAGTATCACCATAGTGTCTAATAAAGATAATTAAGTTATTTCTGATTTTTTTAACTATTCCTAAAGGGAAAGCACTATTTGATACACACACACTAATAATTAAAGAAGGTATAAAGTACCTTTTTAAAAAATCACACTCCTCTCCTTATAAATATCATATAATTTATAAATTACATTGCATTACTATAAATTAAGCACATTAATTTATTGCCTTGTTTTGTGACTTATTTTATTAGATCTGCATACATCATTTTAATCTTGACTGACTATTTTATACAATGCATCCTATAATTTGTTTCTCAGTGGTTTTTATAAGCTTCTTGAAATAGATGAATACATTTGAATTGAAAAGACTGCTTGGTTTCTAGATTTTTAACAGATTTGACAATGAGGACTGGCTTTGCCAATTAGGTTAATGGTGTACTCTGCAAATTTAGTAATCTAAACCTGCAGCCCCAAAGTTTTGGTTTTTTTTTTTAAGTTTTAAGCAAATGATAAAAATATTTTATCAAAAGTTATTGGACTGTCAATGGCATAATGATATTAATGATATTCCCATTCCCTTTCTGAGTAAATTCAGTTGAATAAATGACTTTTAAGTAAAACAGTAAAGGCTACGATTAAGAGTCATGTGATAAATCTTGGTAAGCCCTTTTGTTAAGGGAGAAAGCAAATGATTCCATAGCTGGGAAACAAATCAATTTGCAGGTCAGGTTGTTTCTAATGTATTGCCTACAACAAATATGAAAGAGGGTCTTAATAAATAGTCACTTGATAGACCATTAAATTATTCTGATGACAGTAACTATTTTTGTGATAGATGGCAAATAACTCACGAGTTCAAAGATTTCGCAGCATCACTATAACAAACTTCTTCCATTCCTATCTGAATATTTGTGTGAACAAAATATTTCAGCACTTAGATCTACACTAAAGAAAAATAAGAATAAAATAAATGATAAACCCTGTCTCATTCTAGCAATAATATATTCATTCAGAAATGGGATCCCATTCATCTCATTTAAATTTTAGAGAACACCAAATTGGACAAGTACCAAAACAAAATCTCAAAAGAAGCCAGAAGCCAAAAACACTTTATCTATAAAGGAGCAAGGACAAAAATTACCTTGGACTTCTCTTCAGAAACAATGCAAGCAAAGGAATGGAGTGAAATATTCACAATGTTGAGAGAGAAAAAAAAACTCTAGAATTTTGTGCCTTCCAAAATTACCCTTTAAAGGGGAAGGAGAAATAAAAATGTCCTCAGACAAAAATTGACAGAATTTGTTTCCAGTAGACCTGCCTTGCAAGAAACATTTTAAAAAGTCCTTCAGAGAAAAGACAAGTTCTTCAGAGAGAAGGAAAATGATATAGGTCCAGAATTCATAAAGAAAGGAAGAGCATTAGAGAATGAAAAAAATGAAGCGAAAACAAAGCCTTTTATTTTTTTATTCTTAATTCATGTAAGAGATAACAGTTTGTTCAAAAATAATAGCGACAATGTATTCAATTCCATATATATATACCTACATATAGGTGAAATGAATGACAGCAATGATATAAGGGATGAGAGGGAAGAATTAGAAATACTTTGTTATTACAAGGTACTTGCACTAGTGATGTTTGAAAGTGGACTTGAATTACTTTAGAATGGATATTGCAAACACTAGGGCAACCACGAAAAAGGTGAAAAAAGAGGTAAAACTGATTTGCTAAGAAAGGAGGGAAAATAGAATTGTGTTGAATATTCAAAGAAAACCATAACAGAGAAAGTGTGGAAGACAAAACTTGGAAAAAAGAACAAAGGCAATAGAAAACAAAAAATATGGTAGATATTAAACCAATTATACAGATATCACTCTGAACATCAATGGTCTAAATTCACCAATTAAAAAAGAAATGGTCAGAGTAGATAAAAAAAACAAGAGCCAACTTATGTTGTCTATAAGAAACTCACTTTAAATATAAAGACACATACACATTCACAGTAAAGGGATCACGGAAGACACTCTATACCAACACTAATCGAAAGAAAGTGGGAGTAGGTACATTAGTTTCAGGCACAGCTGACTTCAGAGCAAGGAAAGTTATCAAGGATAAAGAGGGGCACTACATAATGATATGGGGATCAATACTTCAAGAAGACATAACAGTCCTTAATGGGTATATGCCTAACAACAGAGAACCAAAAATAAGTGAAGCAAAAACTGATAGAATTGCAAGAAGAAACAGATGAACCCATTATTACACTTAAGAGACTCTAACACCCATCCACAGAAATGGACAGACCTAGCAGATAGAAAATAAATAAGGGCATAGTTAAACTCAACTATGAGCTGGTTATAATTGACATCTACAGACTATTTCATCCAACTATAGAAGAATACACATCGTTCTCAAGATCCCATGGAACACTCACCGAGACAGACTACATCCTGGGCTATAAAACACACCTTAACAAATTTCAAAGAATAAAAATCATACAATGTCTGCTCTCAGACCATGGTGGAATTAAACTAGGAATCAACAACAACTAAATGGCTGGAAAATCCCAAAATACTTGGAGATTAAACAACACACTTCTAAATGAAAGCACAACTTATGAAAATGTGTGGGATGCAGTGAAAGAGCTTAGAGGGAAATTTATTGCATTGAATGTATATATTAGAAGAAAAACCTACAATCAATAATCTAAGTTTCTATCTTAGGAATCTGGAGAAAGAGGAGCAAATTAAATCAAAAGTCAGCAGAAAAGAAGAAATAATAAAAATCAGAGCAGAAATCAATGAAATATAAACCAGAAATCAATAGAGAAAATCAATGAAACCAAAACCTCTTTCTTTGAAAAGATCAATAAAATCGACAAGCCTCTAGCCAAGCTAACTAAGAAAGAGAAAAGACACAAATTACTAATATCAGAAATGAAAGGGTGGACATTTCTACAGATAACATAAACATTAAAAGGATAATAAAGGAACATTATGAACAATCTATGCCCACAAATTTGATAACCTAGATGAAATGGAACAATTCCTTGAAAGACACAAGCTGCCAAAAGTCATGCTAGAAGAAATAGATCTGAATAAACCTATATCTATTTAAAAAATGAATCAACATTTAATAACCTTCCAAAAGAGAAAATACCAGTGCCAGATGGGTTCACTGATGAACTCTAACAAACATTTAAAGAAGAAATGATACCAATTCTCTACAATTTTTTCCAAAATATTAAAGCAGAGAGAATACTTCCTAATTCATTCTATGAGGCCAGCATTATCCTAATACCAAAACCAAACAAAGACATTAGAAGAAAACTCAGACCAGTATCTCTTGTGACCATAGATGTGAAGTCTTCAACAAAATATTAACAAATTCAACAAGGTATAATAAGAATTATATACCACAACCAAGTGGGATTTATCCCAGGTATGCAAGGCTGGTTCAACATTTGAAAATCAATTAATGTAATCCACCACACCAACAGGCTAAAGAGAAAAATGACATGATTTTATTAATTGATGTAAAAAAGCATTTAATAAAATCCAGTACCCACTCATTCCAATTATATGACATTCTGGAAAAGGCAAAACTATGGAGACAGTAAAAAGATCAGTGGTTGCCAGGGTTTGTGGGGAGGGATAGAAGAATAGGCAGAACACAGAGGATTTTTAGGGCAATTAAACTATTCTTTACAATATATTCCAATAGTGGGTACATGTCATTATACATTTGTCAAAACCTATAGAATCTCTAACACCAGGAGTGAACCCTAAGGGAAACTATGGACTTTGAGTGATAATAATGTGTCAGTATAGATTCATGGACTATAATAAATATACCCCTCTGGTGGGGAGTGTTGATAATGAGGGAGACTATGCCTGTGTGGGTATATGGAAATTCTCTGTATTTTGCATTCAATTTTGCTGTGAGCATAAAACTTGCATTCAATTTTGCTGTGAGCATAAAACTTTGATGCTGTGAGCATCAAAATGTAAGTTTATTAATTTTTGAAAATGCTGATATTTACAATATTCCAGAACTTGCCTCTTTTGTAACTATTTAAACTTAGGATGGAAAATTATAGATATCATCTCATAAATTTACAAGAAGGTATATAATTTTTCAAAATGCTTTTATAAGGACTGTGGGGAACAAAGTTGGAGGACTCCTAGTCTAAGACAATGGTTTCCAACAGAGACCTCATCATCCCCTAGGATGCATTTCTGGAAATTCGTGGGTTATCTTTAGTTGTGATTGGAGACAGTTATCAGCATTTAGTGGGCAGGATGCTAGACATCTTGCAGTGTGTGTGGCAGCCCCACAGGAGAATTTTCCCATAGCCTACAGGATTGCTGAATGTCCCTGCATGATTATTTAAAATTACTTGGGTCTAGAACCTAACTTTATTTTACATATAATCACTAAGTATTTCTGGAACAGCTATGACAGATGCTGAATTTTAGAGGAAGAGAGCTACTATATACATCAAAGGAAGACTGTACTTTCTCTTGCTCACAATTTTACCAAAACACATTTGCCATTGCCCTGCCACTCACGGGTGTCTGAGCTGCGAATACCATGGCCCTGTAGAAGTTGGCCTACACACAGGCAGTTGCAGATTCCATTTAATAGACTCCAAATCAAATATAATTAAATTAGTGGAGACACATGAAATACGGGATCGTGCTGAATTTTATTAATAGTGGTTAAAAAATATTTCATAGTATTGATATCCAGTTATTTAAAATAAGATAGTAAGAATAAGAATTCAGTGGAGAAAACAACATATTGAATACGTTTCAATATGTTGTTTATGCTGCTTATGGTTTTTCACTCTTACTCTGTCACTGTCCCCATAAGTCTTCATACCACTTTTTTATAGCCTTGTGTGTAGTACTGCTTCATTTCCCATCCATCTCTAGTCCCCTGTCACCTACTAAAAGATATGGTCTCTATGGTCGTCTTAGTAGTTGAACATGCCCTTGATTTCCATGGAGAACCCACGTAACACTCATTGAGGGTGTAGCTGCATTTCTTTGTAAATCGCCCTTACAGGACATCTTTCATAGATTACTTGATGCCTCTTTTGCAGGAACCTTCTGAAAGACTTACCTCAGAACTCAGGGCAGAAAAAGCTAGTTCTTCCTAATGGAGCGCTATTAGCTCTAACATTTGAGAGCTATGGAAAGACTGTGGCTCCTTTTGTCAGGGCTGCTAGGAAGTTGAGAATTTCTCATTGGAGTTTTTCTCCTCTTCTGTCTTAATTCTTGGTTCTGAACTCCTGTCTATATTAATTTCTCTGAGCATTAAGCCATCTGCTTTTATGGAAAGCCTCCATAAGATATATGAATCAATAAAATATCACTGTAGCCGCCATGTCTTCTCCACCTGTCCCAACATTATCGTCTTAACTGGTGAGAACACTGCCCAAGCAAGGATTTGTGTTCTGGCTTTTGTGTGCCCTTACTTCATATAGGCCTCTGTGCCTCTGACCTCACTACTAAAACATCCCTCCTTCCCCAGCAGCCACTTGCTCCCCTTACCCTATTTTATATTTCTTCATAGTGCCACTGCTACATATTTACTTGGCAGAGTCTGCTTCCTCCTCAGACTCTAAGTTCTCTGAGGACATAGACCACTTTGTTTGGGGCTGCCTCCTCAGTGTACAGAATGCCTGGCACATAGTAGGAACTCAAAAAAACAGTTGTTAAATGAAGGGAACATTCAGTGAACTAGTGAAACCATCATTGCCTGATGCCCTAGAGAGCTGCGGATATTACTTTACTGCCTTCTCCAGTTTACAAGAACGTACTGACGGCTGTACGTTTCATTCGACCTTACTTTTAATGTGATAACCCAGGGCCACGGCTAGTATCCCTGTTAAGTGTGACCCACACCTAACCACCTCCAAACTTGGGTCGCCAAAATGACCAAAGCCCGAACACTGCAGAGGTCTCCCCAGGGCCCCAGCAGCTTAGGGCCAGACACCAGGTGGCAGTGCTCACTCAAGAAAGGGTTTTCCACTCAAAATAACAGGAAATGAACAAGCGATGGATTCTCTGCCTGCCTTGGGTTCCCTCTGCATGAATTGTCTAGGAACCATTGCCTCTTATCACCTCTTCCTTCTGGATGGAATTCCATTCAATAACCATGTGTTCACCATTCTCAACAAATCCTGCAGAAGGGCTCCTTTTAAATATCCAAAAAGTAGTTTTAAACTTGCAGAAGACAACAAAATACTTTACAAAACAGAAACAGTCTCTTACCAGCACCTTTTTTCTCATAGTAGAGTTCTAAAGTTTGATGGTGCCTAGTTCATGTAAATCTGCAAAAAGTGACCATGGTGAAAGTACATGCTGCTTCCAGGTGAGCAGCAGGTCCCCCGAGTCAAGTACTATCTCTTTTACCCAACTGAAATCTGGAGGCCTTCTGGAAGAGGAAAACTGCCATGTATATTTAACCACCCTTCTCTCCCCACAAGCTTATGAAGCCAGTCAGTTCCTTCATTGTGAACCAAGACTGCCTGAGTATATAAATCTCCATTTCTTTAACATAGCATGCATAAATTCAACCTATCAGGGCTGTCGTGAGCCACTGCTCTCAGTACAACATCGTCCTCCGTGCCATGCGTCACACAAAGGAAACGGACAATGACCTTGTTTACCCTTAACCATCCTGAACCCCTTCAGCTCTCTCAGGTTTGAAGTCAGAATAATACTGCTTTTCTCCTAACCCTCTAGAAAAGTCTAAAAACAGAAAATGTATCATGCCCCAAACACAAAATGAAAGGCACTAAGGGAAAACATGAAGCAGTTATCCTTGGTGGTATTATTATAACGTCTGTCTCTCTGGGGATTGGTGGTATACAATCCTATGATGGAACTTCCCCTGTGGCTTTTTACATGGCATTGAAAATTTCAGGCAATGAATAGGTGAGCCAGTATGGACTCACTCAGGAGTATTAACAATGTGAGGTTTTAATGATGGAACTCTGAAAGGAAGCACATTATAAAGGAGTTTTCTAGACAAAGAAAAAATATACTTCTTACCTCCTACCAACAAGTAGCTGTTGGGAAACAGTGTTTTTGCTTGCATAAGTGCCCTTGCATGACCTGAGTGGAAGAGGTCAAATATTCCATCTGCATACACTCTGACGGGCCTGTCAGCTGTGGAAGACAGAGAGCATCAGCGGCAGAACTGCAGAAAAAGGAATCCCAGTTACCCGACTCTTCCGTCAGTATACCACCGTAAGTTTACCTGACAAAAACACAATGTCTACGTACCATCAGTTTTGTATTAGCACGTGAAATGAATTTTATGAAGAAGTTCTTCCAAGGACATGAAAGCAGAGTAAAAATACAACAAAATTAAGATCAACCCAGAACACACATTTTAGCCACCAGGGAAGACAAACACAGAGCACGGGAAGTTCTCTAGATCCAGAGGAGAGTCCCAGGTGTCTGAGCCAGCAGATTCAGACAGACCAGGCATAACCAAAGCATTGGCAGAGTCAGCCCAGCGGGAAGATCAAGGTAGGAGCAACTGAGGAACTCAATGAAAAGAACAAATGACGTCATCCTTGAGTCTTGTAGTCTTGAATGAAGACCCCCGAGTCCTGTTCCCAAAGGAAATGTGCTACAGTCTGCTGTCTCTTTGAGACAGTTGTGCAGTTGTGCACCTTTCTTCCCAACTCCAAGTCACATCAGTGGCCTGAAATCAGCTTTGGTAGGAGTAGTTACACCATAGAGATTGGCAAATGTTACAAATCAGGGCTTATTTCCTTCTGGGGGGCTAACTGTTAAACATTTACAGGTCTACCTCATTTTATTACTCTTCACTTTACTCTGCTTTGCAGATACTGTATTTTTACAAATTGTAGATTTCTGGCAACCCTCAGTCAAGCAAATCTGTCAGCACCATTTCCAACGGCATTTGCTCACTTTGTATCTCTGTGTCACATTTTGGTAATTTTTGCAATAGTTTGAACTTTTCCATTATTATATTTGAGTTGCAATCTCATGACAAAACTAACAGACGAGGAGTTACTTCTTATGGATGAACAAAGAAAGTGGTTTCTTGAGCATGAAACTACGCCTGATGAAGATGATGAGAACATGGTTGGAATGACAAAAAAGGATTTAGACTATTCCATAAACCTAGTTGATAAAGCAGCAGCAGGTTTGAGAGAATTGACTTCAGTTTTAAAAGAAGTTCTACTGTGGGTAAAATGTTATCACACAGCATCACATGCTACAGAGAAATGTTCATAAAAGGAAGAGTTCACTGACGCAGCAAACTTCATTGTTGTCTCACTTTAAGAAACTGCTGCAGCCACACCACCACCTGATCTGTCAGCAGCCATCAAGATTGAGGCAAGAACCCACCATCAGCAAAAAGATTATGACTTGTTGAAAGTCCAGATGATGGTTACCAATTTTTAGCAGTATAGTATTTTTAAATTATTTATATATTTTTAGACATGCTATTGTATACCTAATAGACTACAGTAGAAACATAAATTTCACACGCACTGGGAAACTGAAAAATTCACTTGGTTCACTTTATTGAGATACTTGCTTTATTGCGGTGGCCTGGAACTGAATCCCCAGTATCTCTGAGGTCTGCCTGCACCAGCATACCACTACAGAAAGGTCACTCCCTAACCTCACTGGCATCATAACAGATCTGGGGGGAGGGGACACATACCCCCCAAAAGAAGAGAGGGTGCAAAAGTTACACATTGTGGGGGTACTCAGGTTCACAGGCAAGCAACCAACACTACAGTCCTTCCTAGGTAGAAAGATCAAGTGTGAAGAGGACACAACAAACACTCTCACAGTGGCTGGGAAGTACCATTCCATAAGGAAGAGGGATTCGATTCACAACAGCCCCCAGGAGCCAGGAGACTACACTAGAAACTTCGCTGAGCCAACCCGAAGACCCATCTCCTCAAGTAAGAGGAAGACATTGGGGGTAGGGGTGTTGGGTGCCAACTTTTACACCATCTGGACTCTCAGTGAAGGAGCTAGAAAGTGAAAATATGGTTGGTGAACTACAAACTGAATATGGTGAACTGAACACACACACACACACACACACACACACACATATATATATATATCTCCACTTCCTCCCAAACACCACAAGAAGTACAGAGAAAGAATTAAAAAGGTATAATACCCCAAAGGTAGAAGACACCAGAAAGGCAATGACATTTTGGAAAGTTGATTGTCAAGTGCTGAGTGCCTACAGGGAACAAGAATCAGGGGATGGGGCAGGTAGGGCAAGGGATTGCTGTTTCGTTTTTTGTAAGCCTAAAAGTCCTACTGAGTTTTTAAACTACATGTATGTATTATATTGATGTTATAAAAATAAACTTAAAAAAAAAGAAACCAATGCAGACTTCTGTTGAATGATCTTTAAGACTTAGATTTAAAATTGTGATTATTTCTTGATGTAGTACACTTCATCAATTTGGAACATAAATTAAAAGGAATTTTATATTAATAGATTCAGATGGTACAATGTTTCTAATAAATTAAATTTCTCTAATAAAAAACTCAAGAGACTTTATGTCAGATAGGGAATTGCAATTATTCCCAATTATACACCATTTTGAACAAACAGAATTGCCTTCACAGGATTATACTGTATTCTAAATAAGGCCCAGTAAATAGAAAATGCTTTGAAATAACAAACTGTCTAATGAGGGATCCTTGGTTTCAATGCTCTTATTCAATTTGAATTCAATTGAGGAAAATTTGTTTTAAGATATAAACCCCACGGGAAAGCAGATGGCAGTTTTATAGAACTTTTTGTTATTGATTCAGAGGTGATCAAGATAAATGAATTCAGGAAGCAGGGAGGAAAGAAAAGAAAGATGACATAATTACTGAGAAAAAGGCCATTTTCTAAGTCTTTGAAGAGTATTTGTGGAGTTGATTTTGCAATGAGCTCACTTTTAAAAATTGTAGTGTGTCAGCAACTGCCAGACTGGGAAACTCTGCAGGACCCACCCCCACAAATAGAACTTGGTCTCTTCAACAAATAAACGTCAAGAAAAAAGAAAGAGAGAAGGATGGACAGGGACCTGCAGTTTAAAGGAGATTTAAAAGACCTATCAAACATATTGTAATGTATGGACAGCATTTGGATTTTAGTTTAAACAAACTAGAAATAAATGATGACATAAGATAATTGGAAACGGGAACACTGGATATTTGATGATATTAAAGAATTACTGTTCATTTTTAGGTGAGATAGTGGTATAGTGATTTATTTTTAATATAATCCTTTTTTTAGACATCTGTACAGAGATATTTATGGATGAAATGATAGGCAGTCTGGGATTTTGTTTCAATTCAACAGGAGAGAGCTGATGTGAGCGTGCATGAGGCAAGACTGGCTAGGGGTTGGTGGTTGTTGTGTATGGATAATGGACACATAAAGGTTCATTATATTGTTCTACTTTTGTGTATATTTGAAATTCTCCATAATAAAAATTTTTGATAGAATGTGGGTTTTTTTTTAGTTTGTATATTTGTTTTAGTTTTTTGAGGTTTTTTCTGGACATCCTTTTAGGTATCTAGGGACCATTCAGAACCTCCATGTTAGGAACCACTGGCCTGTTAAGCTGGGGGTTGACAATGATCACTAGTAAGAACATGACTATTCCATGGCCATCATGGAGAGACCTTAAGGTGGCTCCTAACGATCCCCGCCTCTTGGTGCTTATGCCTTTGTGTGAGTACCCTCCCTTTGAAGTCTGAGTGGGACTTGTGACTTGCTTCTGACCAGTAAAACCTAGCAAAGATGATAGATGTCACTCCCATGATTATTTGGCAGTATGTAAGACTCCATGTTGCAAAGTCCACGTGATTGTTTCATAGGTCACTTTTCAATGAAGCAGACATTTTTTTAAAAGGGAAAATCAGTTCTAATTTCCTATTTTCCTTCTCAAAAAGGGAATTTGTATTATTTTGTTTCTATAGTATGTAGTTTCCCAAGTTTATTTCTCAAGAACTGCTTTAATGAATTTTGCCTTATTTGTGAGCTACCTATACTATATATAGTTTACTTAATTTTCTTAATGTACTTTTTTTAAAAACTTCAACTTAATGTACTTAAAAGCCAGACATCAAGCATTATCATTTATTGAAAATTGTTTTGCTAGCTATAAGTAAAAGGAAATTATGCAGTTTATGTAAAACTATGTAAACTTTATAAACTTGGACTCTGCCTTTATCTCAAGACAAAGGAGTGACTCTCTCTTGTCCCAGGATACTTACTAAACCTTGTAGGTTCATAGCTCCACAGCAGGCCTAGTTGAGCTAAGAGCAAAGGTGCCCGTTCCAATTACTCTACTATGTTCCTTCTCTAGAGCTTTCATCACCCTTGTGACCCCACCGATGAGGTCCAGGAGCCAGGAGCTAGGAGCAGTTTGTCATTACCTCTTTTAGAATTTATACACCAGCCTTGTCTGGGCAGACCTAAGACTGCAAAATATATGGTAGGCAATTGTATTAAGTGATAAAATAGGGCTAGTGCAGGAGATAGTGAAAGACTTCAGTGGTAACCATAGACTTGAAGTGCATGATAAACCCCAAATGGGGGTCTGTTTTATCTTTTTGCTAGAATGCTCAAAGACAGTGCCACAAAATGGTAATTGCTTACCACTCTTGAAAATTACCAAACACTTCAAAAAAGTAATGATGCTTTTCCTGTTTTCTTAAAAAGTAGTCCAACAGTAAGATTTTTAAAAATTCTCTGAGCTTTTCTACTACCCACACAATGCCCCGACAATTATATTTGGACAATTTCTCTATCACTCCCTCCAACCAGTACCACCGGTCATTCTTAGGCAGCACTTCTTGGCTCTTGAAGTGTGCTGCCAGGACAGGCAGCATCAGCAGCACCTGGACCTTGTTGGCAATGCAGATCCTCAAGCCCCATCCCAGCCCTACTGAGTCTGAAATTGCCGGTACCTCTAGAGCACACTAAGCACCTAAGTTTGTAAGCCACTGCTCTTAGGAAACCATGGTCTTCACGGTGTGGTCTAAGACTATTATGCGCCTTCTAGGTAATCAAAAAGCCAACTTTTTGTCACATTTTAACACTGATGTTAGAAGTTCCAAATATAGGAATTTCTAGCAGAAGTTTCCTGGCCAGGTGGCCATTAACATCACAAATTCTCTTGCATAAAGTCTCAAGTCCATCACCCTAGATAAGAGGGGAGACGTTCTCTTCTAAGACTGGGAGTTCACCTTTGCTCCATTTCACTCCTCGTGTAGTGACCCACGTTCCACACAGCCCACCACCCAACTATTTCAAAATGCACCTCCATCTTATTCTAGCCTGATTTTTGAGTTTAAACTCCTTGGGGTTAGACAAGGTGCAGATGCCCCATCTCACCCCGTTAACTCAATGCTGGCTCAACGCCTCAGACCAAACTCTCTGATTCTGTTTTCAGAGGACAAGCTCCTTCTTTTGTCCCAACCTTCTGTTTTGTTCATTCACTCACTCATGAAATATTTACTGAGCACACAGCCCTTGAGCACAAGTACCTCTCTAGGTGTCAGTAAGATAGCAGTGAGCATGGCAGACAGCACCATCTTGACAGATCATGGCTACTGTCTGTGCACACACCTTCCACTATCTGGTTCAAAGCCTGAGAGTGTTTTTGCTGAGCTCCATGGTCCGCTGTGGCCTGTGCTCCACAGGGAAGCCCAGTGTGGTGGACACAGCCGGGGTTTGATGTGAAAGGGACTTGGGGTCGAATCCTAGCTCTACCCACTGCCACTTAACAGCTGAATAGCCCTGTGCAGATTCATGGCCTCTCTGAAACCTTCATTTTCTCATTGCTCAAGTACTAAAACTACGAACCACAGAGCTGTGATGGTGAAATGACATGACACGTATAAAGAACTTGGTGCAGAGCAAACATGTAATCAAATGTTATTATGAAGCAAACTGTCCTTTGTCCCATGGATTCTATTAAATGTGGAATGTCTGTTTTTTGCAATGGTGAATGGAAACCATTGTTATGCCATCTTACATGGCTCAAAGCTTACCTGCTCAACTAGGCTTATTTTCCACTCCATTCCAATCAACAGGAATGCCAGTCATTCATTTACTGCTACACAACTCCCTATTTCTGGGCCTTCACTCCTCATGTTCCACTTGCCCAGAATACCCTTCTATTCTGCCCACATGGTCCAAGTCTTACTTCTCCCAAAAGGATCAGCTCAGGTCTGCCCTAAGGTCTTGCCTGACTGCTCCAGGCCCATATGAATCTGCCCTTTCTTAAAACTACCACTTACCAGGGGGGACCTGGTATAGGGGAAAGCCTAGTAAACATAATATTCTTCATGTAAGTGTAGATTAATGATAACAAAAAAAAAAGCAGTTCCTGTGTGGTGACCTCCAATGAGTTCTACACAATGGTATAAAGGGCATATCAAAGTGTGGGCAAAGGGTCTGTTGGTGTTTATACAGAGGATCAAAGCCTAACTGGGCTACCCAGAAAATGAACTAAGATACGATATGAAGAAGAACTTCTAACATCAGCACTCTCTGGAAGAGTCATACCAGAAGATGATCATCAAAAAACCTCAACAAAGATCCAGGCACTGCTACAGTTGTAGCTGCATTCATTCCACCGGTTCCTGGACTTGCCATGGGAATAAAGAAGGAGATATCTAAGCTGGCCTGTGCATACAGTAAAACAACAAATTTGAGTGGATCTATACTGTCGGAACTCAACCAAGAATTAGGAGAAGTGCAAGTTGTAGCACTCCAAAATCTCACAACTACAGACTATCTACTGTTAAAAGAACATATGGGATGTGAACAGTTCCCAGGAATGGGTTGTTTTAACTTGTCTGATTTCTCTCAGACTGTTCAAGTTCAGTTGGACAATATCCATCATATCATAGATGAATTTTCACAAATGCCTAGGATGCCTAACTGGTTTTCTTGGTTTCACTGGAGATGGCTGGTAATTATAGGTCTGCTTTGGTTATGTAACTGTATTCCTATTATGTTAATGTGTGTGCGCAATTTAATTAGTAGTTTTAAACCTATACATGCTTAAGTTACTCTACAAGAAGATATGTCAAAGAAATAATCAATCTTCCCATGTTTTCCTCCATCTGCTACTTCTATAGCTTTTCTTCTTCCTTCCTAATTACAACCCTTACATAGAATTCGTGCTTCATATCGAATTTACCGAGTATCATAATTCTTCCAAGTGGTAAAGATACCTCAAGACAAATGCTGGGCATAGAAGCCACAGGGCATAAATCTGCAAAGAAGTAAAAAGCTAACCTTTTCAAACAATATTGCTTCTCTCTCACTTACCAACTTTACATTTCCCTGTATGGCCCCGGAAGATGACTGGTTAGCCAGAGATGGGTAAGATTCCTCAAGGGAGGAACAACCTAAGACAGGCACAGTCGCAGGGGGGCCATCAGGTGAGAAATTGGGGATCAACAGAGGTGAGGCTTAGAACCTCAGCCCCCCTGTTTTGAGAGAAATCTTCTGTATCCGTGGATGTTTTCTTGCCCTTGTCTAGCTTGGATTAACACTTAGTCTACAGGCACACACCTGATCATCTACATTTGCTCTCTTACAACACTAAACTATGTTTTCTACCTTTATCTTGCATCTACCTACCACCTCAGCATTTTATTAAAAATAATAATAATAATAATAATAAGGGAGAAATGTGGGATTCACATATAAATCAAGTATAAAAATAAAACGAATATTCATATTTGACCTGATGATTTATAGTTCATAATGCGTGATCAAAACCGAAAGTTTCTGTAATGACTGCCCTTGTACTGTTCACCATGTAAGAACTTATTCACTATGTAAGAATTTGTTCACCATGTAAGAACTTGTTCGTCATGCTTCAGAAGATTGGAGACTGATGAGAATTAGGCTTGGGGAGGATTAATGATTGTGCATTGAGCATTGAGTCCCCTATACAGAATTTTATCGTTGTTAACCATTTGATCAATAAATATGATAGGTGCCCTCTCAAAAAAAAAAAAACTACCACTTACCATCTGTGGCATAGGATTTACCCCCTAAGCACATGCATACATCCTACTGGTGGGTTTTACTTCTTATCTACTAGCCTCTTTAATGGTAGTGAAAGCTCTTGGGAAACAGAGATCATACCTTATAGTTCTTTTTAAATTTCTTCCCTGTCCATCTCTGGTATAGGCTACAGGAGGAAAAGAATGAACAAACTCCTAGAGCACAGCCTAGGCTCTTTCATTTAAGGCATACTTGGAGAAACTTTTTTAAAACACAGACTTTTAAGAATGGACATAATTACCATCAGTAGATGAATGGATAAAGAAGAGGTGGTACATATACACAATGCAATATTATTCAGCCATAAGAAGAAAACAAATCCTACCATTTGCAACAACATGGATGGAGCTAGCAGGTATTATGCTCAGTGAAATAAGCCAGGCGGATAAAGACAAGTATCAAATGATTTCACTCATGTGGAGTATAGGAACAAAAAAAAAAACTGAAGGAACAAAACAGGAGCAGATTCATAGAACCCAAAAATGGACTAACAGTTACCAAAGGGAAAGGGACTGGGGAGGGTGGGTGGGAAGGGACAGATAAGGGGGAAAAAGGGGCATTACAGTTAGCACACATAATGTAGGGGGTGGGGCACAGGGAAGGCAGTACAACACAGAGAAGACAAGTAGTGATTCTATAGCATCTTAGTACGCTGATGGACAGTGACTGTAATGAGGTATGTGGTGGGGACTTGATAATGGGGGGAGTCTAGTAACCACAATGTTGTTCATGGAATTGTACATTAATGATACCAAAATAAAAATAAAAAAGAATGGACATAATTAGAGTAGTTTAGGTTTGTCTAAGCCCTCACAGTTTAAAAAATGCTTTGGCATTTTTAACTGAATCCAGTTGTCACAAAAACCCTGTAAAGCAGGTATCATTCTCCATTTGCACAAGAGGAAAGCAATTCAGATCATTCTCATGACCTGCCCAAGGCTGTAGAACTAGGAAACGGTAGAGCTGGGCTCCAGCTCTGGCCTTGTGCTCATCTTTTACTGGACTACTTTGGTTGCTCTCGGTGTCACTGTTGGTGTTTACCCTTTTTGCACTATGTATAAATCTCTCAACTCAACTCTCCAATTGAAAGTGCTGCTCCAATAATGACAGGCCTTCCACTACTCTAGATGGCAGGATGGGGCCCATTTGGAGAACAAGAAGTACAGCCTCACCTGGTGTTCCTAGGCGGGCCTGAGCAATAGTCAGTTTTTCATGGGGTGCTTGGCACTGGCAGCTGGTTTCATCTGCAAATGGGGCAGGTGCAGTCAGAGTCTAGAAGGGAAACAGAAAGGGAATACAGTCGGACAAACTTTCCTTTTGCACTAACTTCCCCTGAAGGTTTATTTCTGCTGGCTACACAGACGTGAGTAAGAAGCAGAATATGCCCACTGGGTCTTCCAGAGAAATATTGTACTGCTAGAAATGAAAAGAGGGCCATTGTCATGGAAACCTTATTTTGACTGATGCTTCAGAAATAACGAGAGCACTTCAGTGTTTACTATATGCCAGGTACCAGGTGAGGTGCTCCAGATATGTCATATCTTCTAGGTCCCACAACACCCTAAGATGGTGTGGGAAAGTTGGGGTTCCTATGGCCAGGATCCTCACTGAACTTGAACCACCTGATGATGTAACTGGCCTGTTGCTGGGCTACCGCTTCCACACCTTTAGGCAATGAGCTATTATTGAGCTATATAAAGGGCTCGGCCCATGGCTCTGGGCGGAGGCAGAGACGCTAGTGCTCGACCTGCCGCTGGAGAACAAGCCGGGTAATAAACCCTTTCACCCCAAAGAGCGTTTTGCAGTCAATTTCTTTGGTCACACTGAATCCATAGTGAACTTGCCCAGGCTGAAACCCATTGGCAAGACAGATGGCTAGATACTTCTACCTTCTATAGGATAATACCATCTCTATTTCACAGAAAAGGAAACTGAGGCTCAGCAGGATTAAGAAATGTGCTAAATCATGCCCTTGGAAAGTCACAATGCTCAGCTTTGAACATTTCATAACCAATGATGAGGGCAGACTTCACATGTAGACTTACCCACGCCCCAGGGTACTCGGCTGGAAGGAATGCCATACCCAGAAGTGTGGCAGACATCGCCTGTATTTCACACACGCCAGCCCTGCCAATCACAAACTCTGACGTCTCTTCAGTGCAAAGGCCAAAGCTGTCATCTGTGCCCTGGGAGGGCCTAAAAGCACAGCATTTCTGGCAGGCAGCAGATAACTGCTCCTTTGGAAGCTCCAACAGCCACCAATGGCTGGAGGCCCCGCCCCAGGCAGCCGGGGCTGGGGCTCAGGGGAGTGCTGTGAGAGAGATGTAGTCACTTGGAAGCCTGCCCAGGAAATGGCTCTGCATTTTTTAGCCAGCCTCTTAAACTGAAAACCTCACTCTCTCAAGACAGAGGAAGACAAAGCAAGCGGTATTTTTGCAAACAGGGCAAATGCAATCCAGAGTGGTCCATCTGTACTCTTGGAACCATGTCACTACCGCGGTCATCACTACATCATCTTTGGTATTTTTTTTAAGCTGAAATTGACAAGTCAGGGTAAGCATTACTCAGGTGGTTGCATCAATTAGTGTTTAGACAGACATAAGTGTCCTTCATTTGGGAAGACTCTACTGAAGAATGAGCGATACATTTGAAGAGGGGCTGTGACCCACTTCTACTATTCATTTATTCATTGACTCATTCATTCACTGGTTTAAATCTATGTCAGGTGCTATCTTAGAACTGGGGATGGGAGGAGAGATAAGACCAATCCCAGTCCCCGCATTTCCCCTGCACTGTCAAGCCGGCAGCCTTGCCCCTCCTCACCCGCTCCTCAGTGTAGCACCTTATGCCCCAGAAGTTGGAGTCCTGCCCTAGAGTTGTTCAGAAACCTCCCAATCACTTAAGACTTTCTTCATCTCCACCCTCTCAGGGGTTAAGAAAGGGAGGGCTCAGAGTGCAAACCAAGACTTGGAACATGGACTCAGGAAACTTGAGTCCATTACTGGTTCTTTTTCAGATACATTAAGGTAACCTTGTGGGCCACAGCAGCATTTGTAATGTGGCAAAGGAGTGCATTTGTAATGAAGGTGAGACAGGGACGGTGGATGTAGTCAGAGTAGGGTGAGGGCCTCCGGAGGGGGCAGGGCTTCATATTTGCAGTCAGAGCAAGGTAACTACATGCAAGGAAACCTCCCTACTAAAACTCAATGTTAAACATTAAGCTCTAGAATCATTCTTCAGTGACATCAGTTAATGTTCCCCAGATAAAGAAAAGTAGCACATGTTTTATTATGCTAACCATTTATAATCATGTGTAAGATTCACTTTAGCATACTAAAAGGCCCAGGCCTATGTGCTGTCTTTCCTCCTTCAGATCTGATGAAGTGATTTTGCAAACTGGGCAACTAATTTAGCAAGTAAGCCCAGGCATAAACAACACAGTAAAAGGCAAGAAGGATTCCACCTTAAAGATAAGATTGCATTTTAATACCCAAGAAGTTAAGATGGTAGAAATTCTTAACTTACTCTTTAGCAAACAATACCTCAGCCCACCTTGGGGGCTGAGCAGGTGGCCTTGTTTCATATGCCCCCAGATCAAGATGCTGGTATCTCAGAGAGAAATCATCAGAGGAAGTTGCTTGTGTTAAGTTAATTCTAAATATTCAGGGACCACTTAACAAGTCCACACCCCTAAGTTTTTTACATGTTCTCGAAAAATCCTCAACTGCCTATAAAACCCCTAGACAACACACCACCACGGGTTCTCTTGTCCCCTCCTGGCGTGAGCCAGGAGCTCTTTCCTCTCACTTTATTTCTAAATAAAAGCCTGTACCTTGCTCTCCTACCTTGACTGTTTGTGAAGCTCATTCTTCGATTTCGTGAACAAGAACCCCGGCATCAATAGCAGAGGCTCCTTAGCCACAAAATCCCCTTTTTGGCACTTACAGGCTGTGTATTCCAATCTGGCCTTTCTGGTTGAAAGGAACTGACACTCACTAAAGTTAGCTCAAGCGATGAAGGGTTATTTTGAGGCCACTCTGACACAGAAAGTGGACAGGGGTGTCGGGGGAGAAAAGGCAGATAAAGGGTCAGTGCCTGGCCCCAGAGTGCTCTGCACTGACCTGGTTGCTCTCTGCATGCCATTCTTTCTGTCCCACTCCCATTTACCCTATGTATTTCCACTACATTAAAGTCTCTGCTTGCCTTTTCTCCTCTCTTATAAACTTCAGCCTGAATATACCCATCACGGTCTCCTTGGCTTTCCTTCCTAACACTCATTCAACAACTTCTCATTGAGGCTTTTAGTCTCAATGCCTACCAACTTACTGCGTCTTTGCATGCTTCCCAATACAGATTCTTAAGGGAGAATCAGACTGGCCAAACTCTTCTTTTTGAACCAGGCCACAACCAGGATTAACTGGTATTGAGTCAAGTGCCCTCTTGGGGCCCACCCACTGGCTGGTAAAGGGAGGAGTGGAGAGGGAGGTCATGGGTAGCTTGCCGTTGCCCATTTAACAGAAGCTGTAGTTGGGGCAAGAAATGTATTTGACTTTGTGTACTCTTAAAGAAGTTCCTTGACTTAGTTGAATGCCCTAAGGCATCCGTCTGTAAAATGGGTACCTGTCTCTCAGGGTTGCTGTGAAAAATGGAAAGATGTGTAAAGTACTGGTGCTCAATAAGTTGTGGCTATTATATTACTGCTATTGGTATTGATTATTATATATAATATATAATATTATATCTTATATAATAGATAATGTAGTGCCCATGAAATAAGCAAATTGAGTCATGAATAAACTTTTAGGACACAACCTAAATAGATAAATGGATTGGTGAAAGGGATTAGTTTATATTAATGATTCATTAACCTTTAATAGATGTGAACAGTGAATCTTTTTCACATGATCTAAAATAAATTACTATTTGGAGATCTTATGTGCTAGTCACAAAGTTTATTAACGAGATAAGGTGTTGTTGTTTTCCAAGAAAGGTGTATTCTAGACGGCATGAAATCTGGTAATTAAAGCAAAGATAGAGAAAGTTGTAAAGCAACAACAGTTACTCAAAGGCAAAGAAAATGTTTACATGCACTGTATATTTTGTTCTTAATTATTGAGGCCTCAAAGTACAAAAAAGGGAGAAGCGAAGAGATGGAAGGCAGAGAGTTCATAAATGAGCTCGTGTGTGCATGTGTGCACACATGTGCTTGTGAGCATGTGATCACCCTTCCCAGCAGTTGACGTGGAGAAGGCCCTGTGTCAGGAATGGGGAGAACACAAAAATAAATGAGCCACAGCTTTGCTGTCAACACGGCCAAAACATTGCCTTCCAAAGTGGAGCAGAATTATCTCCTGGGTTTAGAGTCAAGCTCTGCATTCAGAAAGACATTGGTCAAGGCCCAGCTACCATCAACTGGCCCTGTGACCTGACACAATAATTTTAGTCCAAACACCCCAGAACTCTTTCTTCTCTGAGTCAGAATACATCATTTATTTACAAGGAATTCTATGCTACTCAATTCTGTGTCCTCTTCCAAGAGGCAGACCAACCTCAGGACAATGAGAGTAAGATAGCCACAGACTCTAGAGAAGGGCAGGGACTGGCCCAACCTGGCCTCCAGGCTCCACACTGACCTTCAAGGACTCAGGCTCCCATCCATTCCGTGCCACCTGCCAGACCTGGGATGGTTTCAGGGACCCTCTGTTCTAGGCCCTACATAAGACGTGAAACTGAGGCCCAATAACATAATAGCTAAATCTTAAATGCCTACATAGTGCCATGTATCCATCTATTCACTAAGCATGTTCAGCGTATTAGCTCATTTCATTTGTATCACAACTTTGTGAGGTAGGTAGTCTCCACGGAACAGTACGGGACCTGCCTCCAACACTGACACCCAGGAGCAGCAAGACACAACACCAGTGGCAGATCCCACAGACTCACGTAAATTTTTGGCTCCCTTTGAACTGACGAAACTCAGTATTTTTAGACAATTAGGACAGAGGGACCCAAAAGGAGACACTGGACTTCCTGATAATTAGAGAAGAGGGGCAAACAATTAATTGAAAAAGCAGAAGCATGTGACCATATTTTTACCCAGACTTAGTCTAAGTTAGATAAATTACATGTAACTACTGGCAAGTCTTAGCTTAGACTCCACATCACCCGGGTCACTTCACTCAGTGTTGACTAGCTCCTGCTATGTTTCATATGATGCTAGATAAATGGAAGAGAGAAGAAAGGAAGGAACACAATTGGCTCTGGGGCAGCAATCCTCAAAGGTGAAGGGTGACCATTTTAGAATGGAGGAGCTATTAGCTTGAAAAGACATAATCAATTTTCAATAATTTTATAGCTGGGAAAAAACCTACCTTTTTCAATAAACAAATCATAGAAATTAAGCCTCTGGACTGGAAGAGATCATCAGGCGATACACTATGCCCCATTTAGGAAGCCATATTCCAAATTCAGGGCTGGGGAGGCACATGGAATTTTTATGTTTAGCAGAGAGCAAGGATTTTAAAGGGTTAAGAAGCCCAGGCCCAGCATCCTGGACCTCACATGGACAAAGGCCTTGCCAGACCACAGACTTGGAGCTAGACTGCAATAAAACTTTCTACCAAACTTAAGATTTCAGAGCACCCAGTCATTCATTGCATGTGAACACGTTGCCTGTTTGTCATACAAGTTCTGATTATGTAAACCCTAGTACCATATCAAAGCCATATTCCCATCAGGCTTTTTTTTTCTTTTTTCAATTAAAGTATAGTTGATAGACAATATTACATTGGTTTCAAGTACGCAACATAGTGATTCAACAGTTTTATACATTACTAAACCTTCAGGCTTTTTAAAGGGGAAGATATTAAGTATTGGGCATTTCATTTGCAAAATGTGTTCAATTGGACATTTTCAAATATTTATTTAAAAGCTATCAGGCACTATAGAAATTATATGATGCATACATTACTTGAGTGCAAACAATGGTGGGTAGAAGCTGTACCTATGCAATGTGCATCACTGACAACAGATCAGACAGCAAGCTAAAAAACCAATCAGAACTGAGCATAGTACTGCTGACGGTGACAGCAGCCACAGAATTTGGTTGTTTAAGCTAAGCAGTTCTTAACTGGGCAACCCAGTTAGCCAGGCCTGCATTAAAATCCTATCTCCATTATTTAACATCCATTTAATTTTTAGAAAATCGTTGGTTCTTAGCCTCTCTAGCCTTCAGCGTCCTCATCTATAAAAGGGGGATAATAAAATGATCTACCTCATGAAGCTGTTGTGAGGAGTAAATGAAATGTTCATGTGATTAGTATCTTCCTTTTGCCTCTCCAGAATCCACTCTATTCCTACCCTTCTCTGTTCCTTTCTGTATGGCTTCCTATATGGATTGCACCAATGAACTCTGCTGCTTTCAGTTGGGTTGGGTCTACAGGAAGCATGGAAAACACTGGAGGGCAGGACAAGAGTGAGCTCAGGGTATCTGTCTCCATGCTAGGAAGAAGTATGTTGGTTCTGTCCTTTTACCGAAATCCACAGCTCCTGTAAGGGGGCCTTCTCTATAGAACACTTTGCAAAGTTCCAGTAACCACGCTCTCCCTTTGCCCCTTCATGCCTAGGGATGACACCCCACAATGTTTATAGGTCTAGAGTGTATACTATTCCATGTAGCTTCCTTAATCCCTGCCCATGCCTTTGTAAGTAGTCCCTTTATTAAACTCTCTTCTTATTTCTCCTTTAGAGTGAGTCTTCTGTGTCTGAACAGTCTTAACTGATAGAGTATATATAACAGTATGATACCAGTCTCAATAAATGCTAGCTAGCAAATGTTGATGGGGCATGTCATGTCAGAAGCATAGAGATCAACTGAAAAGTGAATTACCAATAGTTAATAAAGTCATAACCATCTCAAGAATGTCTTCCAGTAGGAAAGAATATTATGAGGACAGAGATTTTAATCAGGATATGCAAAAGAGAGAAGAGCAGGACTTCAGAAAGAATCTATACTTCCCCCACGTAGGCCTTTTGCCTCTGGACTTACCAGCTTTAGAACCACAAATTCAGAGGTATAAAAAGACATCATAAAATCTCATCCCTCAGGCCCATGCTGTTAGGTTTCTATTTGCTTGTCAGTGAACATATTTTTTAAGACCTGATTTTATTTGGGATCAGAGTATTTCAGCCTTTTGAAGATAAAGAGGAAAGAAAAAGTAGATTTTGTAGTTGACTATAGACCTAACACATATGAATCACTGGCTTCTTGGACTGTCATTGACTATGAAGAGTCTCATCGGGCAGCTATCAGAAAGCTTCAACAGATGCCAGTGGAGTGGAGGAAAAGGAGGCCCAGGACATGGGTCAGCACCAAGAAATAGCATTTTTCATTTAACTAAGAATAGTATGCACATATTATAAAGTAATAGGCACCATTAAATACAGTACAAAAAAAATACAGTACAAGATACTGAGAGGGAACAATTTCCAAGATATTTTGTTGAATGCAAAAAGCAAGTCACAAAACAGTATGTATAATATGTAAACATGTTATGTAGTATGATTAAAGAGAAAGAAAGACATAGGTAATTGTACAGAAATAATTTACAACTGTGCTGTCCAATACAGTAGCCATTAGTCAAATGTGGCTATTAAAACTAAAATTAGCCATTTGCCACATGTGGCTATTAAAACTGAAATTATAATTAAAACTAAATACAATTAAAAAGTCAGTTTCTCAGTCACACTAGCCACATTTCAAGTGCTCAACAACCACGTGGCTACTGGCTACTGTATTAGTACAGATATAGAACATGCCTGTCATTGCAGAATGTTCTATTGGACAGCACTGGCCTAGAAGGACACATAACAAACTTACCCAGAGTTACCAATGGGGGAAAAGATGGCATTAGGAGAAGAGATCAAAGGATGTGTTCATTGTTTACACCATATATATTGTTTTATTTATACAATGAGAACACATTCATGTAATGTATCTAATTTAAAAATAAACAAAAAATTTCCTCTCCTATGAATTCAGAGATGCAGGAAATTAAATCAAGGATCAGGTGTCCCAAATGTGTGTGTGTGTGTCATTTACAGGTAGATGTCAAACATAAAAAAAGGAATACTTTGAAAAACAACTATCATCCATAAACTAACTGATAATGATATTATTCTCAGGTATATTTAAAAACTGATAATGATGTTATTCTCAGGGGACATTTAAAACTCATTTCAGCTTTTACAAATTTAAATTGTCTTCAAAATATCTATGAGGTATATGGAGGTGTTAAGAAGTAGTCAGACTCTGGATAGATTTTGAATGAATAAAATTCAGAATCGATTGGATACAAAGTATGAAAGAATGAGAAGAGTCCACATAACTCCAGAGTTACTGGTCTGAAGAACTGGAAAGATGACACTGCCATTCCTTAGGATGGGGAAGGCACTGGAAGAGTAGGTCTGAGGGTGTGGGGGACGGGTATGGGGGACAGGATGGGAGAGCAAGAATTCCATTCTCACTCATTTGATTTGACATGCCTACTAGATCTCCAAGTGGAGATGTTGGGTAGGTAGTTGTATTGACAAGTCTGGAGTTTGGGGCAGAGGACTAAGCTAGTGATACAGGTTAAGAAGCAATCAGAATATAAATGATATTTAAAGCCACTAGACTAGATTCATTCATTCAGCCAAGGGCAAAAGTTCAGGCTTAAGAGAGGTCCTGGTCATCAGATGAGGAGACACTGTATATTATGGCCAGTCTTCCCCCACTACTGGACAACAGGGACTTGGCCTGTGCTGTTCATTGCAATATCCCTACTTTCTAGGGAAATTTCTGGCAGACAGAAGGTCCTCAATAAATAATTGTAGAATGGGAGAATTTAAGTCACTGTAAAGAGATTAATTATTGATAAAGAACCAGAGAGAGAATGATTATTAATAAAGATTCCTGATAAAGATTAAACTCAGTAGGAAAATACAATTATCAGTGTTTCATAATTTTTTTTTACCATCATCATAAGATATACTATAGAAAACCAGGGAAAATAAAGATAGGAAAGCAAGGCTCACCAATAATTCCACTTCCCAAATACAACCCTTGTTAATGATTCCTATATTGCTCTTCAAGCTTTCTGATATGTTACATATACATATTAACAACTTTGGAATCTTACTACATAAACAGCTTTTTTCACTCAGTATGTCAAGATTATTTTGTCATTTAAACAGTCTTCAACCTCACTTTTTTTTAAGAGACTATTTTTTAGAGAAGTTTTATGTACATAGAAAAACAAGCAATAGGCACAGATTATTTCCCATATACCTCTAATTTTGATAGCTATAAAACGTTCCACTGGATTGGAAAACCATAACTCATTGAAATATTTCACTTCTGCTGAATATTAAGTTGTTTGTATTTTACTAACATAAATAACATTCCTCACATAATTCTGAACCTCTGATTATTTCCTTAGGATAGATGCCTATGAGGAGAATTACTTAGATCAGGGGTATGAGCATTTTAAAGATAAATATCTGAAGAACATTTTACCATATATTGGTAAACTATGTTCTACAAAAGCTGTACCACTTATACACACATTACAATGTATGAAAACACCTATCTTGCTTCCTTCTCACTGGCACTGAGTATTATCTTTGTCAACTTTATAGACCAAAAAAAAAAAATGGCTTCATGCTGATTCAATTTGCATTATTTTGATTACAAGAAAGATTGAACATTTTTCAAATGTTTATTAGCCATTTGTATTTCCTTCTGAGAACAAATGTGTCCTTTGCTCATTTTCCTGTTGTTGAGAGTGTTTTGAATTTAGTGAAAAGTAAAATAATAGCACAGTCAAAAAATTATCTTTTAAAAAATACATTTTCCAACTTTATCTGGAGTCCCCTCATAAGAAGTCCATTCTCTAAACCAATGCATGAACAACCACATCTAGGTCAGGCTGGTAATTACTACCCTTCCAGCAATCAGGGATCAGAATTGTTATTACATCCTAGGGATACAGGCCTCCTTTAAACACTGACCACCCATAAGCCATAACTCCCCTGTGTGGCTACCTTCCAAACCCAAAGCAGTGGATTTCCAGCAGCTGGAAGACTCTTAGTACTGTAAATAATACCACATTTCCTTTATTCTAAAACGTACATTTTCTTCTAACATCTCTGAGATTAGGAGGGTGTCTTACAAGAAAATCAGTGTTGGCAATTTTCTGACATTGTAACACCTCTGAGATGGAAGTGTACCTCATAATTAATGGCATCTGAGAGTCATGAAATGCAGAGATGGTATTAACAATAGAAAATAATCTTTGCTTAGAGATAAAAAATTCCATACCCTAAATCAATTTTGTTCTTAGGCAATTGAGCTTAAGGAGCTTATGATGAACATTAGTAACAATCATATCTCATTCATATCCCATCTCCTTCCTCAAAGGACTGGAGGTGACCTTAAAAAAATAAAATCTGAAAGTTTAAGATGAGAGTTGCAAGATCTGGGATGATGGGGGAAATACGGGTTTCAAAAAAAGGTCAGGGGTGAGATGAGCACACAGGAAGCTCTGTCACACTCCTCTACAGTTCAGAGAGGGGGGCGGCAAAAATGGCTTTAAGCTCCCAGCAGTCAAAGCAAAGAGGAAGACAAAGTTAATATTGTCCTTAAGCAGAAAACAAAATCACTGTTGAGGAGAAGCACAGCAATTCTTGATACCAAATTTTACAGGAATTCCTCCCCTGGTGCCTCCACAAGGGGCCCGCAGGCTGATGCCTTCGAGACATGGATATACTCAACAATGGCCCCCTGATAAAGACAATCCTGTTTTTTGTGTTCGTCTCCGTAGCACCCTCCATGCAAGGCAGAGCCTCAGAACCAGAAAAAAACAGTTCAGGAAAGCAGTTCTACAAGGGGCCAAACATGCAGTGTGAAAATGCAGTTCTCTCCAGGGCTGGATTCCCAAGGACACAATTTAGAATATCAAGGCCAGGGTTTTCTAATGTGGGATGGGCAAGAAAACCCATTAGAGAGCAACACTTGTACTTAGATTTTGTATTAAAAAACAAGACAGCAAGCATTATTAATATCTACTTCTAATAACCAGATTTACACTGGTGCCCCCAAGGAAAAATGTGGCCTGGATCCCCCTGACATTTTCGTGTGCTTTCAGCGTATTGCAGTATAATGCAGTTCATCCGGGCCTACACAGTGCATTTGTGGATTATATTATCTAGTTTTAACTAAACCAATGCTCACAAATCAGCAGGTGGCTTAAAATATTTCCCACAATGAATAGAAAAGCAAAGATAATACAAGTGCAGAGAAAGAAGACAGTGGCAGAGCCGACCCTTCTGCTCCTTGTATGAGTTCTGCATCAGCCACATGACCAGGTGTGAACAATGAGGACCTAATCAGATCTGACAAGAAGACAGCTGAATCGGCAATTATCGCAAACAAGACTATTTGAAATATCTGCTACCATTAGCATTAAACTTCACCTGGAGCGTCCATTGTACCTTGAGATATTAGTTAATGATGGGATGAAGCTATTGTAATTGCCATGATACTTAAAAATGAGGCATCCAGAACAGGAAAACAAACCTCTGTGATTTTTTTCAGCAACGTTTCAAGACATGTGATACTCAATCCAGTACTTCACCAACTACTGTTACGTGTAATGATCAATGTTTAGGAGCCTGTTTCGAGTTTCCACAATTCAATAGAAAAAAACCAAAAGTTTCATACCATTGCAGAAACACCTGCTCTTCATGCCACAGTAAAACAAGCTGCTCTAATGTGTAGAGAAAAAAAATGGATGTCAAACTAAGATGCGTTCCTTTGTCAGCAAATATATTTAGAAGACATATAGAAAACATTGCTGAAGACTGGAAGAAACAAGCATTAGAACAAATTATGCAGTGTGGGAGGTTTGCTATACAATTGGATGGAAGTACAGATATTTCTAACGTCTCAGCCTGAGGTATTTGCTAGATTCTACTTCAATAATAAACCCTCTTTTTCCCTGAGTCACTAAAGGAAAGATGTTCCAAAAAAGAAAGATTTTCCAAAGATGTTCCGAATAAGACTGATGGTGCAAAGTGGATGACTTCTTAAATAAAAACAGTATTTTACAGAAAAAACTGTGTTAAGTACTCCTACCAATGAGGTGATTGCTTTGCTCCTAGACCCCAATCTCCCTCCTATTTGAGAAATGCTTCTCTGTCTTCTTTTCATGACCCATCCTCTACTGACTCTCTAGATGTTGTTTCTCAGGGTTCCATCCTGGAAGTTTGAGAGGTAAAGTGGATTGATTTAACCAGCTTTTATACAGAAAAAGGCAGATACAAGGAGGATTCCAAGAGCTTTAATTATAGCTCTTCTATTTTTCTCTCCCTTAAAACCTGATAGGCTGCCTCATGGCCAGTTATTTTCTCGAATTTGCCCTAGAGCAGAATTATCCTGAGGCACTCTTGGTAGCTAACCAATTCCATCCACTTCCTTCTGAGTTTGGACACTGTGAGGCCAGGCCATTGTTAGAAAACACAAATAGACTGGGTGTGATAAGTTTTAATTCATAGATTACCTGACTAGGGCTGGACTCCTCCTAGAAATATGGCAAATTTAGGTCAAGGGCTTACCTACATGCTCTTTGGAACCTGGAAGGGCTGAGCACATTGAAGGTCTGTTCGCAGTCAAAAGTGTAACTCTGGGGAGGATCTGATACCATTCCTTAGAGTGGTATCTATTAGACCACCAGAATTGTTTAGAAATGGGAAATATGTTGTAGAGTGCACTCCCTCTCTGTTACTGTGGTCAGAATATCTTTAAACTTTGTATTAGTGAACAACGTAATACAGAAATGTGTGCATATCCTAAGTGCATGACTCCGTGAACTTTCACAAGCTGAACACACATAACATCCAGATCAAGTAACCAACTTGATCTGCACCACCCATCCTGCACCCCTTTCACTATCCTGCCTCTAACATCAGAGATAAGTTTGCCTACTTTTAAGATATTTAATAGAAATGGAATTGTGTAGTATATATTCTTTTGCGTCTGGCTTCTTTCATTCAATATTATGTTTGTGAGATCCATCATACTTTTGTAGGTAGTTGCAGTTTCTTCATTCTCACTGCTGTGTAGCATTACATTGTGTGAATACACTACAGTTATTTATCCATCCCACTTCTGCTGGGCATTTGGGTAGTTTCCAGCTTGGGGTTTTTATGAATGCTGCTAAGAACACGCTAACACTAGTTTTGGTGGCAATATGTGTCAATTTCCTAAGAGTAGAAGTGCTGGGTCAAAAGTATTTACTTTGAATTTCTAAATTTACTACAAAGAGCCTAGACATCTGATTTGTTTTCACTCCTGGTCCTGAAAGTGGAAAATGTGACATGGGAGAGTGAAATACAGCATTTCTCAAAGTGCATCCAAACACATCTTGCTTCCAAATCACCCATGAGTGAGAGCAGGTGACTCTCTGCTAATGTTGGAGAACTGTGTGTAGTGCAAACAGAGGGTGTGAGCAGTCAGACAAACTAATTTTAAATCCCAGCTCTATCAGTTAGCATTTGATCTTTGGGGAATTACTTCATCTTGGTTTCCTCATGTATAACATGGGGTGTAGTAATTCTTATTTCACAGGTCTGCCATCTGGTTAAATGAGATAGCATGCAGAAGGCAGTCAGCACAGTGCCTAACACAGAGTGCACTCTAAATCGTTGTTTCATTCCCCCACTTGCCCATGGAGACACATGAGTGAGTGACATCTCCAGCCTTGAACCCAGCCAAGAACAATTAGCTTACGACTAAACAATACAGAGATACAACAGAATTTATTATTATGTGACCGTGCCTACAGTCAACATTAGATACACTTGAGATGAAGCCCAGAAGCCTGCATGTACTAGGAACACGCTTTCAATGTCATTTGGTTGACAATGGGCCGTGCACGTCATTCTTGATGCTTCTATTAACTTATTATTGTTGTTGTCATTTTTATTAAATGTCCTTTTTAAATAGCCCTCAGCATCTTTTTGATTCTGTGTCAGGTTCAACGTGCATGAATTACTGAGTAGAAAACAAAAACACCAAGTCAAAGACTTTGGAGGGAGGGAAGAGATTATATGAAAATGAGTCCCGCTCACTGGCCTGGCCCTGTGTGGCCCTGCACATTATTACACAGGCGCGCACTACCAGGGTTTGCTGCTTTATTTTCTAATCACTGTGTTTTCAAGTGTGCCTTCAAGATTGTTGAGTGCTAAACTCTCTTTATCCCCAAGCAGGGTCAGCTTCCCCAGCCTCCCGTACAACCTGGTTCATGCTGAGATAAAGAGGAAGGTAGGAATGTTAAAACAATAATGCTATGGTTGGAGGCCAGCAACGGGTAATCAGATCCTAGCAAGGTAGAGGCTGTTACCTGGGAGATTATTGGAAGAAAATAGGCCTAGCTTGCAATGACTTAGCTTGCTCCTACCTTCCTTGCTTTCTCCTTTTCATCCTGCCCCCAGTGATCAGATAGAATAAATCTCCTATATTTATTTCACTGACGGGCACTGAGAAGCTTTGTGTGGGCATCAGCAAAAGACACAAGAATTTTAGGACCATGGCCTGACCCACTATTGGACTTTAACCCACAAAATTAAGCTTAGATGGATCGCACTGGTTAGAGAAGGCCCCTGTAGTTCAATGCCATAGTGCCATGCTTCAAAGAAAATGCAGTATCTCAAAATTCAGTATTATGAAATAAGTTTGCAGGCTATTGTTCACATTAAGGAGAGAGTCAACACAGGATTCTCTGAACTATGACTAGAACATTCAATATATGATTCAGAATACATTCAAACTTTCTGAAGAAGCATCTGAATAAAATGGAAGACAACAGAATGGTTTGTACAACACCAATATAAAGTTCCACAGTATTTTGTAAATAGCTATAAATTCATATTTAGCCAGTATGTCTTACTATAGATCACTCAACTTTTTACCCCAAATGGATAAAACCAAAAGGATGTGAGGAAGAGGGCAGCCCTGATTTTTGACAGAAGCATCAGGTCAAACAGAGCACACTGTGGGGAACCATGTTCCACAGCTATGGAAGCTGTAGGGTCTTGGAATTGGAAAAAAACAATCTATCCAAGCCATCATGGGTGACAGAATTGAGGTCCAGAGAGAAGTGATTTGCTTAAGCCCACACAATATTTCAATGGTAAAGCCAAGGTTGACATGAGACTGTGGGCCAGTCCAGTTCTCCCTGGAGCTCTAGATCTGAATCTACCTGGATCTTGGAGGTTGGTTGGCCTCTTTTCCCCAGAGGCCAAAAGGGAACAGATCCATTTCCTCTCATCACTATCATATCTCATCAGGCACCACTCAGTCTTTCCATCTTTCCCTACCCCTCAGCCTGGAGGCTCTAGAGAGGAAATACCCTGGGGCTGGACCTGACTTACCAGGCTATCCCATAAAAAATTATGCTCTGCACCCACCAGAACCAAGCCACCATGACTTTGTTTCCACCTTCACAGAGAAAACAGAAGCTATCAGATAAGAGAAGCTTTCAACCTTCAATGCCCTTCCCCTTGTAATTCATATTTATGTTGAAGTGCAAGTTGTTACCATCTTAAAAGAAAAACTAGCCTCTCTCAATTCTAAACCCTGATTTATCCGCCTTTGGGGTCTATATATTCTATCTGCTTCCCCTCTCTGGCAAGCTTCTACTTCCCCACCTCTTCAAGGCTACTCAATCTATTGCCATCTGGCCTCTGCTCCCACCACTTTTGACTGAAACATCACCACTGACCTCCTCTTCCTGGATCCTAAGGAGACCTTTTCCTTATTATCTCATTTGATCTCTCTGCTGTATTTGGTTCTATTGGACATTCCCTCTACATAACTAAAGCTGCTCTTGGTCTCCTGATATTTGAGAAATACCTCTCTGTCTTCATGATCCGTCCTCTACTGGCTCTTTAAATGGTGCTCCTCAGGTTTCTATCTTGGAAAGATTCTGGTATAAAGTAGAGTAATTTAACCAGATTTCATGTAGAGACAGGCAGATATATAAGGAGCCTTCTGATAGCTTTACTTAGAGCTCTTCCATTTTTCCCTTCCTAAGAACCTGATAGGATGGCTCAGGATCAGTTATTTTCTAGAATTACCCTATAGTAAGCTTATCCTGAGGCATTCTTGCTAGCTAACCATTTCCATCCACTTCCTTTTCAGTCCAGAAATTGTCTGACTCAGTTTCACTCCCTTCACTCTCATGACCTCAATTTCACTTCCATCTCCTCTGTGCCGATGTCTCCCAGATCTACATCTCCAGCTTGGAATTCTCTCCTGAGTTCCAAAACCAAACACTAACTAGACACCTCGAAATGGAAGTCCCCATGGTATCCCCAAACTGTTGTCCACATGCTCCCATGTCAGTGATGGCACCTACTCACTGGAGCCAGGAAACTGGGTTTTCCTTGACCCTTCCCGACCCTTGGACCCAGTTATCAGATCCTGAGGCCTTTCCCTTCTTAGTGTCTCCCATATCCAGCCAGTTCTCTCCTTCCCCACTGACCCACATATAAGTTCAAATTAATTAATTCTCATCTAGATTACTGCAACAGCCTCCTAATGAAAAGTGAACTAGGACAGCATAGAAAATATGAAGTGAAGGACAGTGATTTTTAGCTATGAGTAAATATAAGTATGTGTGTGCTAGGCAACATGAAATATACTTACCACTGCGGCTTCTCCGAATTCACCCTCCAGGGGTGGGGGCATTTAGTATAAATTTAGTATGAAGAATATAAAATACCTCGGGTTCTCCCACCGCCCCCGGGGCGGGTCGCAGCACCTCGGGCAGCAGGAGGAGTGGCAGTGGCCAGGTGGCCCGGCTGCGCGAAGGCTCTCGGTGCTCGGCGGCCCGCAGACACCCGGCACGCGCCCGCCCCCCCACCTCCACGAGGCCCCAGAGGAAGGTCAGCTCCAAAGAGGGCGCGGCGAAGAAGGAGCCCAAGGTTGGCTAGGTCATCAGCGAAACCTGCTCCTGCAAAAGTGGAAACGAAGCCAGAAAAGGCGGCAGGAATGGATAAAATCTTCAGACAAGAAAGTGCAAACAAAAGGGTAAAGGGGAGCAAAGGGAAAGCAAGCCGAAGTGGCTAGCCCAGAAGCTAAAAAGATTTATCCGCAGAAAACGGAGGAACTAAAAATGAGAGTCCAGCCTCTGATGAAGCAGGAGAGAAAGAAGCCAAGTCAGATTACTATCATATGCCATGTCTTATCAGTGGTCTCTGTCTCCCTACTTGTAAAATCCAGAGGAATACTTTTATCAACTATTTTGTAAATAGCAAGTTTTTTAGTAGCCCTAGAAACATTTTTAAGAAGGAGGGGATCCCACCTCAACCCATTTTTTAAGTGTAAATGCTTTTTTTTAAGAGGTGAAATCATTTTCTGGTTGTTTATTTTTTGGTACAACCAGAAAACAGTGGGGTATTGAATATGGAGGCTTTGATTGTCTTGGGTGTCAGCTTAACATTCCATAATGGGGGTAGTTTTTGTATCCTGTAATATAAACATAAACTAAATGGCAATTTGGAGTCACTTGTGCATTTAATATATCTTGAACATTTTGAATTACTTCTACTCCTGTGTTGTTTTTGGTAGGTTTCCTCAAGAAAACCACTCCTTGATCTTGGCTCTCCTGTCAGAATTGTGTGCACTCTGTAACATCTTTGGTCTTGGTAGTCCAATTTTCTTAGTAACTCTGTTAATGTGCTGTGAAAGATTGAAAATCTGCCTAAGTAGTGTATGTGATATTAGTGAAAGTTGTAAATTAGTGAAACTGATGTAACAGCATATCAATATTTGAAGATACGGTACTTGATATCCTATTAATGAAAACTTGCCTCCAAAGTTTAAGCTGGAAAGTCACTGGACTAGCTGTTGAGAAAAAAAATCACAATTACATGACTTTCTAGATATTTGGTATGTACGTTAAGAACTGTGTACAAATTGAAATGTCTGTGTACTGATCCTCAAATAAAATCTCAATTCTAAAAAAAAAGAATATAAAATACCTCATTAAGCATTTTTATATTGATGACACATTGAAATACTATTTTGGATATATCAGGTTAGATTAAATGTGTTATTAACATTAAGTTCATCTTTTCTAAAACTTTTTAAATGGTAGCTAATAGAAATTTTAAAATCTCACTGTATTTCTACTGGACTGTACTGCTCTAAAGGTGGAGTGTGCTGCTCACAGTGGGGGCTTAAGATCCCCTCACACACAGACTGATCTTCCCCCATGTCCAAAAATGTTTTGGGATCGGCACGTTGTATTTTTTCTTCAAATGCAGGGACTTGTCTCAACTTGGGGACCTGGTTAACGGAGTCCTTGCTACTGGGAAGCACTTGCACTCAATAGATAAAATACAGCTTAAAAGCTGTAGAAACTCCAATACATTAAAGTCAAATTTACAAAAAACCTCTCTCAAGGGATTTCAGCATTCTGGCATGCTTCACCATACCAAACTACTGCCTTCTGTGAAATGGAATCTTCAAGGGCAGGCACTGTGGATTACTTTTTTTTTTCCCTCTCCATAGCGCCTGGTGCATTGCTGGTACATGGAGTTGCTAACCAGCTGGCTAACTGTGGGTCCTGTTGGTAGGGGACTGAGTTTTCTCTCTAAAGCCGTACATCATTGAATAAATTCCCCTCACTGCCTGAAGGAGAACACATGCACCCTTTTTATTTCTCTATTCTCAGACACCAAAATAAAATAAAGAACCTACCTATCTTCTTAATTTAGGGGTTTATTTCCTCCATAAGGAGTTAGCATTAGATAAATGTGGGTGGGAGGAATAGTGAAAGAAAAAACTTAAAAGATAGAAGAAATGAACTCGAAATGGATCAAAGACCTGAATGTAAGTCATGGAACCATAAAACTCTTAGAAAAAAACATAAGTAAAACTCCTTTGAATATAAACATGAGTGACTTCTTCATGAACATATCTCCCCAGGCAAGGGAAACAAAAGCAAAAATGAACAAGTGGGACTATATCAAGCTGAAAAGCTTCTGTACAGCAAAAGACACCATCAGTAGAACAAAAAGGCATCCGAGAGTATGGGAGAATATATTCATAAATGACAGATCCGATAAAGGGTTGACATCCAAAATACATAAAGACCTCACACACCTCAACAAACAAAAAGCAAATAATCCAATTAAAAAATGGGCAGAGGATCTCAACAGACACTCCTCCAAAGAAGAAATTCAGATGGCCAACAGGCACATGAAAAGATGCTCCATATCACTAGTTATGAGAGAAATCCAAATTAAAACCACAATGAGATAGCACCTCACACCAGTAAGGATGGCTACCATCCAGAAGACAAACAACAACAAATGTTGGTGAGGTTGTGGAGAAAGGGGAACCCTCCTACACTGCTGGTGGGAATGTAAATTAGTTCAACCACTGTGGAAAGCAGTATGGAGGTTCCTCAAAAAGCTCAAAATAGACATATCATTTGACCCAGGAATTCCACTTCTAGGAATTTACCCTAAGAATGCAGCAGCCCAGTTTGAAAAAGACAGATGCACCCCTATGTTTATCGCAGCACTATTTACAATAGCCAAGAAATGGAAGCAACCTAAGTGTCCATCAGTAGATGAATGGATAAAGAAGATGTGGTACATATACACAATGAATACTATTCAGCCATAAGAAGAAAAATCCTACCATTTGCAACAACATGGATGGAGCTAGAGGGTATTATGCTCAGTGAAATATGCTAGGTGGAGAAAGACAAGTATCAAATGATTTCACTCATCTGTGGAGTATAAGAACAAAGAAAAAAAACTGAAGGAACAAAACAGCAGCAGACTCACAGAACCCAAGAATGGACTAACAGTTACCAAAGGGGAAGGGACTGGGGAGGATGGGTGGGAAGGGAGGGACAAGGGGGAAAAAGGGGGTATTACTATTAGCACACATAATGTAGGGGAAGCCACAGGGAAGGCAGTATAGCATAGAGAAGACAAGTAGTGATTCTATAGCATTTTACTATGCTGATGGACAGTGACTGTAATGGGGTATGTGGGGGGGACTTGATAATGGGGGGAATCTAGTAACCACAATGTTGCTCATATAATTGTATATTAATGATACCAAAATAAATACATACATACATACATTAAAAAAAATTTGGCAAGCCACTTTTGAAAAAATAAAAAAATAAAAAAAGAATGGAAGAAACAAATTCGTTGGTTCCATGCTCAATACATCTGACTATTATCAGTCTGCAAGAAATGGATGCTGCATTTGAACCGAGACCAGTAGGAAGATGTCTAATAATAACCTTGGGCAGAATTCCAGTTGACCACAGTAAATGCCCAAGGAAGCTCATGTTTGTTTATTTTCACCAACAAAGCACACTGTCTCACTTTAAAAATGTATGCTGCTGTAAGTGGCTAAATAGATGGTGACACTAGTCAAGGAAGCCACTGATGTCTCGGGAAATCTGGCCATCTTTCTGAGCACTAGCAGATGAGCATCCTACCTCCCAACTGACATAATGCGCCTTCTGCGAGACAGCAGTCTCTTGGCACTGCTCCACTTTGAAGTAAAGCCTGAAACGAACTCCTCCTAAGGTAGCATATCGAACCAGCCCTCTTTTATTTTCAAGGTCTTCTCAGTTGATCCGTGGTACATCCACCTTCATGGAAGTGACTACTGCAGGCTTAAAATTACAACTTCCTTCTAACAGTAGAATGCACTCCTAGAAAAACTTGACCAAGGTCATTAACCAAATCCTTAAGCAGACAGCTTTCAGGGTGGCTGGGTCTTGTTAGAAAGGGTTTATGCCAGCAGTAGACTCATAGACACTGAGAAGTGACTAATGGTTACTAAGGGAGAGGGTTGGATGGGGTGAGGGAAGGTTGAGGGGGATGAAGGGGTACAGTAAATCACAATTACAATGTAAGTTGGTCACAAGGACAGTAGTACAGCATGAAGAATATAGTCAATGATTCTGTAACATCTTTCTGCATCGATGGATAGTAACTGCACTAGAGGGGGTAAGGATTTAATAATGTGGGTAACTGTTGAACCACTGTGCTGTACATTTGAAACCAATAAAAGATTGTGTATTGATGATACTTCAATAAAAAGGCAGGGGGTGTTGCTTATGCAGCACCTCCTGGGCCCAGAGTCTTCATCTAGGCTTAGTCTGAGGGTTGGGGATAGATGAGGACCCTGGCCTTGCCTTCAAGGGGTCCTCATTCCCTCATTCTCCAGGAATTAGCTCTCTAAGGAGGTTGTTATATCATACTGCCCAAAACTACTCAATTTCTCTTCTCAACAGTAAAGTTTATGAGTCACCTTGCATCGTGTTTAAGCAAAGAAGGGAAAACAAGTCAAGGTTCAAGAGTAAACACTGTAACAATGGGAAGAGGAGCTCTCAGAAACATCCCAAACCTGAGTACCATGGTAAAGTAGTAAGGGTAAAAAGAATATATTCCTCTAAGATATAAGCTCTGCTATAAAACCAAGGTAACTTTCTGTTATTTCTTTGCTAATTTCTTTATCAGTGTTGTCTACTTCTATTTACTCTTCCCCTTTCTTACTTTTCCTTCCAATGAAAAAAAGGCAGGTGGAAAACTACAGGTATATCTTTCAGAAAAACTCCCCCTTGAACATAATTCCATTGAATCCTCAATATTCTTATCACTTTGCTACTTAAAAGGATCTAAAAAATAGATTGCTTTAAAGTCCTATTTATTTAGGTATGCCAGCTTCCCACTTCATTTTCTTGAAGGGCTATACCAAGCTCTGTATTAGAGATCAGAGACAGTGATGACAAGAGAGGTTTCTGCACAACATCCCCCTGGCAAACTTCAGTTTGCTCTCAGGGAGTTCACCTCTCTCTCCTTTCTGCCCCCACTGCACCTGATAACACATCTCTTAGCGCACTGTGACCTTATTAACCTACATGGAAACTGTTTTGTCAGTCTCTTCTAGAATTTCTAGATCACAAAGTACTTCATTGAGAGCTCAGAGTTCAGCACGTAGTAGGTACCCAGTCAACATGGGCTGAGTTAAACTGGACCAAAATAGACAATCTTCACTGTAAATAATATATAGATAAATACATGGAGACGCAGGAACACTGTACATACCTTCTCAAGTGCCATGCTAAATAGAGAACATAGTTCATTACAAAAAGGGCATTTTACACAGTTGCTCAGATTTAAATAAAATTAGTTTATTTACTGACAAAATGACATTCAGTGGCACTTGCTCACATTTTGGGGCTTGCAGTAAAGCTTTATGGCCTTTTATGCACCCAGAAGTTTCCTTTTCCATATCTCTAGGTAAAGTGAGAGTTACATATCTCTAGGTAAAGTGAGAACCACATTGGTAATTGCTATTTGGTTTTCTGAAATGATGTTTTGTCATTGAATCCTGCTTTCTCTAAACTATAAGATTTCAAGTTTAGTAATGGGTGGGAGAAGGAGCTTATCCTCTGAAGGAGAATCTCTCAAGTCTTTCATGCTCTTTTCCAAAGTTAGTTAAGCAATTCAGCAGCCACACCCTGCTAACTGTTGAGGCTGTGACCCATGCTTCATGTTGGGCAATATGCTTCAGTGCTGGTAGAATCACAGAATTTACATAATTTGACATATGAAGAGATTAGCAAAGTTAAAGATCAACAGAAACAACTAAAACCCTCCAAAAAAGAAATGCTAATTGAACATTTCCACTTGCCATTCACTCCCTTCATCAACAAACTTTGTTATTAAGTAGTTAACATGTGCCTAAGTTATTGAAGTAAAATCATTAGCAATGGGAAGTTGGGTGCTGAAGTATGAATCTAAATTTGGAATAAACCCCTACCATGATCAAAGTTTGCTGATGAAAGAAAAGGTGCTTCAGAAAATTTTGTAGTGGTTTACAAATGGTGGTGGCCCCTATTTAAACAGTGCAAATTCTCAGCAGACCATGATAATGACAGACACTATGGAAAATTTTTATCGAAGGTAGATCAAAACAATTACTTCAACAGTTCAACTTCTGTACATCCTTAACACAAACACACACTTTAGGCCAGAACTTTCAAAAGAGGTGGGAAGAGACTGTATCTCACTTATGAGTGTGTTGTAGGGTAAAGATCTTCCACTTTGTGGCTGTAAAGATCTGGGTTCAAATCCCAGCTCTACTCCTTCAAAGCAATGTGACTTGGGGAAGTCACTTACCCCCTCTGAACCTCATTTCCTTGTTTCTAAAACGGCAGGGAGGCGGAGGTGTAACACTTGCCAGATTTGCATGGTTCTTATGAGTTACCTCCAGGACCAGCTGTCACAAGTGAAAGTGGAAAGTACTTGAACTTTCTTCCTTCCCTTGATATCCTCTGCCCACCCTCTCAGGCAGAAGCAACCAAGGAGCAGAATAGCTAAAAGGCAAAAAGGAAGGAAAAGTGGGCTGGAGAGACTGAAATGAAACACAGACTGGAACCAGATGTTGCCTCTGTCTCCCCTGCCCTTTAGTTGTCAGGAAAGTGTGTGATGTAAACTTAAACATTGGGTTTAACTTTTAAAAATATATATTTGGGGTGATCTTTGTTACAGGCTTTTTAGTGCTCAATTTTTTTTTCTCAGAGCTATACCATGAGTTGTTGAGTGGCTCAAAGGAAAGCCTTGTAACAAACTTGCTGGCATGGTTTGTATCTCATGAGAACACATGTACTGTATTGTATATGTTGTTCAGTAAAGTGGCTTAAGTGATGGGGAGAAGTTAATATTAAAGTGCCCTAAGAAAATATATTTTTAAAACAGAAACGGTGAACAGAAGCCTACAATTCTCTAATATAACTTCCTTTGTTGTCATGTTTTAGGAAGTTGTCCTAGCCTCCTGCTTTTGAATCCTTATCAGTCCTTATAAAGAACTACAGTTCCACGATGGGCTGATGGGCCTTGGATTCAGTAAGTCCTCATTTTGGGAAATCACCGAAAATGCTCCATCACAAAATTCTTTTTTAAAAACCTCTTCCCAGGGTCAAACTCCACAGCCAATCAAAATATTGCACCTTTCAACTTGGGGGAAATCTCTAGAAAGATGATAGCTCTAACTAGTGTGTCACTTGGACTTGAGATTCCCAAGAGCTGTCTCCCCAGGTTCTTTCCACAAGACTTCAGGCCACAGACAGCCCACCACCCATTTGCATTCCTTAAAGATACATGCTGAGGTGTTGAGAACCATCTTCCACATCAACTTAAGGAATCGTGACCAGTGGCAGAGAAACTGATCAAATTTGGAAGACTAAGTCCAGAGGTGAAAGGAAGCTCTGAGTGCCCCATTTCCACACTATCATTATTAAAGTCATGCAGCTCCTTTCTAAGTAAATGTAGCTTCCCCAGATTTCCACTGCCAGGGGAGAAGCCCTTCTGCAGCAAACTCCAGAAATGTTTACAATTCATGTAAGATGCACGTTATTTCTAAATACATCGAGGGACTCTTTCACTTATTAATTTTGAAATTTTCAAACGAATGGGGAAGTTTTGCTTCCACGTCGTTTTCATTTTCCCAAAATTGCCATTAGGCACTAAAATTAGTTGAGGACCAAATCCTTCCCCAGCTAGAATGTAAAACTTAACAACGGACTCGTCCCGAGCTTTGCGAAGATAATACCATTTTTAAATTGCACTGTAGGGTTTTTATTTTCGGAGGAGAATACACCTAAGAGGAAAAAGGCCATCCCCTCCTCCCAAGACACAAAAACACAGCATAGCCCAAGCAGCCCGTTTCCGACCCAGCCAATACAATAATGCTTTGTAAGCTGAGAGCAGCGCCGGGTAGAGAAGCTAAGTATAAACAGCTGAGACGGATTAGGCGGTAGCTCTATTCTCATTTACATGAAAATCCTCCAAGCATCGTTTCCTTCGGGGGCTGCGGGCGCAGAAGGAACTCGTTTGTGCCATAGCCACGCATACATTTGAATCCTTTGTCTTTACTTACCAGTCGAGGCTGTGGGCAAGTGTGCTCTATTTCCTCCATGGTTTCTGAGGGAGGCTCATTGGAAAGGGATTTTGGGATACCTGTTTCTGACTCAGCATCAGTGGTGAGCACTGGCATGGCCAGTGAATGCTCCCTCCAGCTCTACACCCTCTGTGAGTCTCCTCCCAGGCAGAGAATGTTTTCTTTGTCACGTATTTTTCTCTTCTTTACCCACTCCCCCTTCTTCACCCCTTCTTTCTGCCTTCCCCGGGGAAGTAAGGAGGTTGCCCCCTGTCCCGCCCCACCCCGCCCTCTCCCCTCTTCTCCCCTCCTCTCCCTTCCTCGGAGAAGCCAGGAGGCAAGGCCTCAGTTTATCACTATAACAACCAGACGGCACAGAAGCCGCGCGCGCGGGGTGCTGTACCTCATTTGCATGGAGCCCGCTGGTTGGCTATTGTCATAGTACCACTCTGCCGGGGAGCGGCCCGGCCCCATTGGCTGGCTGGCCGTGCCCACGGGGCCCGAACTTGCTGCTTTGTTGCTTCTGCTTAATTCAGTCGCAAGGTGTGTGTCCATTCTCGCCACGGGACCTCGGCTGCACTACCCAGATAAGATAAAAACCACTTCCTGAGGGACCCAGGACGCCTCGAGAAAGAACATAATAGACCTCCACTACAAAAGGACCAGATCCCTGGCATGGGTGTTTGATGTGCAGTAGTCAGAATTTTGCCAAATTAGGAGTCACTCTGAAGACAAAGCCACTTCTGGGCCCAAACTGCCTGTGCCCACAATTACTAGCTGGCTTCGGAGGGCCTCTCCGGACATCCATTGTGGGCACCTGAGTGTTCACCCCCTTGACTGCAACAAGAGCCTGGCAGATCTCCTGAGGCCTGCTGGAGCCCTGGAGCCAACCCCTGGGGCTGCCCTGGAAGGAACCTTGAAGGAGGTAGATACACAAACCTCCTCCCACCTCTGCCTTCCCCAGTTGCTTCCTCCTTCTTTCCTGTGCCCAATGGAGTCTTATTGTTGCATGTCTTTCCATATACTACACCATACGCTGGTCTATTATTCCTCTGCTCCCATTTTTCCAGACTCGGGTGGCATTTTCTAAGCACCCTGCTCTCAGCCAAGTGCTCATGGCCTTCACAGAAATATCCCAGATGGGTTATTAAAGATGATGTGCCTTAATGTCTAAATCGTCCAGGAATATCCCCCATTTTAAGAGGGGCGTTCTGAAGACATATTCAAAGAAAAGAACTTATGTAATATTCATTTTAGTGAAATATCACACTTTTAGTAACATTAATAAAATCACAGTAATTGCTAGCATTTATTAAGCACAGGCACCGTGCTAAGTATTTTATTCAGATCTTGTTTAATCTCCACAAGAATCCAGAGAGTTATTATCCCATTTTCCAGGTGAGGAAATTTCAATTTACAATAATTGCTCAGGGCCTCACACTCATAAGCAGTGGAACTTGGATGGGAAGAATTGAGGGAGGTGGGTAGGATGCCATGGCTACTATAGTAGTAGAGAAAGCATCTAGGTAGGAGTCCTATTAAGCCAAGTCCCTGGGCTTCTAAATCTTTTATCTTAATCTGTAGCAGTGGTTTTCATCCAAGTGTGGCCCAGGACCAGCAGCTCCAACATGAGCATCACCTGGGAACTTGTTAGAAATGCTTTGAGAACTTTGAGAACCAGTAGCCCAAAGGATAAGATACAATTACCTGTCCTGTCTCACTCACAGAATTTGGGAGATCAAGTAAGATATCACATGAAAGCTCTTTGCAAATTAGAATGTGCTATACTAATGTAAGGGGGCATTATTTTGATTACTTCTCAATAATAAGCAAAGAGGGCTAGCCTTAGAAGAAGAATATGGATTCTGCAGCAGAGATTTACAGTTTGACAGGTATGGATCCTGCCACTTCAAATCAGAATGATGTCACTTGACATCGCTGTCATTACCTATGCTTGAGAAAGGACTCCAGGGATGCAAGAATTCCAGCAACGCTTGGATCATCTGAAAAGGGGCCTCCCTACCCACTTCCTACCCTTTCCTTCCTCCTGTGTCTGGCCTCCTGCAAACACAAAACACCTCAAGCTGCAAGTTTAGCTCTACCAAGCCCTTCAACCTGGAAGAGCCAAGCCCTCCAATACATTTAGGAGCCCCTTTTGCGCCCATGCTAGGTGGTATGGGAGTCAGATTGTTCACCTAATCTCAGCATTCTGTTTGCCTTACACCAGTGGTTCTCAAAGTGTGGTCCTCAAAAGAGCAGCTTCAGCAGCCCTGGGAACTTGTCAGAAATTCTCATTCCTCACCCCAGCCCTACTGAATGAGAAACTCAGTAGTGGACATCAGGGATGTTTTAATGAAACCACGAGGTTTTGGAGGCATTCTGCCACATGCTCAAGTTTGAGAACCACTACCTAGAGCTGCATGATCCTATTAGAAAGCACAGAATACCCTACTCCCCATTGTGTTCTGGGCCATTGGGCTACTGGCTTGGTTCCTAATCAGTCCTCTAATTCCCTTTTTAGAATGGGAGGCTCACCTGTTCCCCTATCCATTTAGCAGAGTCATGATGCCTAGTAGGACCCTTGGGAAACCCTCTTGCCCAAGAACCAGACCACAACCTTATGCCCCAAGCCTTTTCTGTCTCAAAGTGGGCAGATGCCCCTCTCCTTCCCTCTCATCCTCCTCCAACCCACCGAACCAAGGTACTGTCTCTGCCTAGGATGAGTATCTTCCCTGTGTCACCCAAGTCAGACCCATAGCTGTCAGGTGCCACTTTGTGCTGAAGCCAAGTCACACCTGACACACATTCAGCTCAAGTCCCTGCACCTCGCAATTCAGACTTCTAACTGCCCCGAGGATCAGCTCCATAACTAATTCCATTCCCACTAATCCTACTTCAGTCTTTTCTTAGCTTCTTTGTGCCCCTCTCCCCACAGCCCAGGGGTTGAATCTCAGTATTTCTTACTGTCCTAACAGGCTGAAATAGACTCATTCAGGTACCACTCTGAGAGGGGTCCTCACCAGATCCACCCATGCCAGTACCAGAGTCTTGGCTGCTTTTGCAATTCAAGAACTTCTTAATGCCTGAATGGGTGATTTTAACTTGGGGGTTTTGTAATGCTATGAAGATGATTAGCTAAGAATGACTAGTTTATTCTATACTATGGAATTAAATATTCCATAGACCACTAGGAGTTAGGTTGGGGGGAAGGGGATGACTATAAAGGGGATGTTCCCTCTCCTGATTATGGTAGTCGTGTAATGGTTACACAAAATCTATACACTTGTTAACACTTTTTAAAACTCCATGGAGGACATTTGTCAGTACAGGCTAACAGCCTTTGGAATGTTCATATCCTTTGACCCAAGGATTCTCCTTGGGAATTTGTCCCCACGGAACTAATCAGAGAAGCACACAAATAATTACATACAAAGGCACTTAATACAGAATTACTTATAAAAGGCCCAAAAAAGATACCATTTACAGCAAAAGGAGAAATGGTTAAAATAAAATGCATTCCTATAACAGAGTTATATAAACATTCCTATGAACAGAGTTACTGACATTAAGAGTCATATTTTTGAAGAAATTCTAATATTATGGGAACATGTTAACATTATGTCAGGTGAGAAAAGCAGGCCACGAAATATGATTCCAAAAACGATCCCAATTATGGAACATGTACATGTCTAGAAAAAAGTACTGGAGGGAAATACACCAAGATTTACACAGCTTTAAACTGTGGGATTATGGGGAGGTTTTGTTTTCTTTTTTCTATTTTCTTGTATATAAGAAGTATTTTAGAATGAGAATGTTATCCTCATAGAAAAAAAAAAATGAGCATTACCCCTCCGCCCCAAAGACATCAGGGGCTGGGCATGGGGTCAGGGTGCAGGGACTCAGTGGGTGCAAGCTGAGGGACAAAGCTGAGGGAGCCCTGTCTCCAGTTAGCAGAAGCAGAGGAAAACTGTTGGAGGCTGGTTGTTCAAGGAACATTTGAGACCAAGCTACTGAACCTTGTCTCTTCTGCAGGTGAGGCATGGCTCAGTGAGAACTTGTCAGATCAGCTCTGCCCCTCATAAGCACCATTAGCTTTTTTTACATTTATCAAGCACCGCTTACATTCTTAGCTTTTCTCTGGGTACTTACGCGGGCTACTTGTAATCCCCGCAACACCTGATCAGATAGGGATAATTGCAGATGAGGAAACTGAGCCATAGAGAGCTTCACATGGGCTTGGAAGAGACCTACAAATGATATCATCCTTCCCACAAGTGGTTTTCACTTCAATAACATCAAATTGTTGAAAATAGTATTCCCAAAAATCTGCAGGGAAGAACTAAAATAATCTCTTTGGAGCAGGAGCCACGGGAGCCCTGCCAGATCCCCTCAGGCCTTACAATTGTCGTCAGCACCTGGCCCACTGCCAGTTGCCAGCACCTGCATCTCGCTGCCTGTGGGCTTTCTCTGGCCATCCAAAACCCCTGTCCACTGCCCCCAACACCGCTGAAAGGCAGGGCTGAGGGGCCAGAAAATTAACAGCCCACACCCCCAAGAGCTCTCAGCCAGTGGTTGACAGGAGTGAAGGTACAAGTAGCCCAGGACTCTCAGCCTCTCGAGTGGAATCATCCCCGGTCGCAGCTCATTCCCTGACCCCCAGAGCTCCCCAGTGGGACTAAGTAAATTCCAATTGCCACTGTAGTAGCTGGCTTGACAGTTCGCCCTGTGTTGGCTGCCTTCCTTTCCCTGTCTCACTTGCCCACACTGCTGTGGGTGTTTTCTGGGCTCACCTCCCGAAGAAACTCCTTGAACTTGAATTGTTGTCTTGGGGTCGGCTTCTGGGGGATCTTCAACAAGACACTATTTCAGTGCTCCGCCATAAAGTTCTAATATCTGTTTCTTATGGCAAAATACCTTTCATAGCCTCATCACATGTGGGTAAAAATGAGTCATAACATCGTATATAAATATCTGGTAGCCTACTTTTTTTAAAGGTGGGCATAATATTTAAGCTTTCTCTTCTTAATAAATACCTTCCTCTTTCCTTTTACTTTACAATCCTTAACCTAGTCATGCTGCTAGACATTTTATATCCATTGTATACAAATGTTAGGTCAACCAATTCTGAACATTTTAAAGCATCACCTACAGTTTGCATGCCCCTACATATATTATATGGGTCTTAATATTCGTCAAAAAGGTCGTATGTTCAAACCTCCTTCATTCCAAATCCTTCCCTCTCACCATCACTCTTGCCTTCACTATTTCTCCCATATTTCCTTTTTCTTTTTCATTCCTCTTTTTCTCAGTTACCAACTAAGGGATGAAGAAAACAAAGTTAAGCTGATAGAATTTAAGGCCTCCCAGAAATGTTTTTTACCTTCTGTGGAATTTTGTTACTTTCATGGCTCTGTTTTGAGCCACTCCCCAGTTTCCCATATGTGGCTTCATGGGTTGGACCTAAAACCTGACATAGTCCAGAAAAAATTCCATCATAATAAATAACGAAATCCACGTATACATCCTTCTTACCTACTCCAGCAATATCATGGTAATAAACATTTTTTTTTTCAGCATAAAGAATTTCACCCCTCATTTGGTGCTCTTACACACTGAATTGCATCATAATAACACTCTGGCACAGAAATAAACACAAACGTATCACCAGATTCACCAGTGGATCAAGAGCAAGGCAGATACAGGCCCATGACCTATAAAGGCTATTAGGGGAAAAAATAATGGTCAGACATAAAAAGTAGTCAGAGCCTCAAGACTTATTTTTTTGAAAAAAATCAAGAAGATAGAATGAAAGTGCTTATTTTATTCTTAACATGGATTTTCTTCTTTTTCCTGCTTCTATAGTAACCAAAAAAGAATTGACTTTCACTTATTCATTTCACCACAATTTATTGAGTCTGAGCAGCTTTAAGATGCTAGGGATCAACTGCACAGACCCAATATGACAAACCTACTGATGAACGAAATTGCCACTAACAAAATGTCATCTTACATCTCATATTTAAAAGAAGGAAATATTTGACGTAAGTCAGATTGATGATCAGTAAGGAGCTCCAGTTTTTAGCAGCCAGACACACCATACCATGATGGTTATGCCTGTATTTGAGATAGTCCTAAAAGAGAGAAGTCGTTTTTATCAAAATGAGATGTATTTATCGAAATGCTGTATGAAATCAGTTGCAAATATGATAGGTTTTGTTTTGCTAAAGCAAAAGATATGATAACAGCTTTTTTCTGCATAAATTAAAGTTGCCCTTAGCTGGAATAAATCATTCTTATTGACATTACCAGCTGTGTAGTCAGTAAAGGATTATTGTTGCTATTACTTCATGGTATTTATAAACACTTTTATTTTCTAAGTGCTTTACAATCACTTATTGTCTAATTAATATCTAATCATCTGTTTACAAGTAATAATCACACATGTAGTGCAGTTTAATCAAAACTCTAAATGCAGCCGCCATCACACTCAAGAATGTTGTGTATATTTTGGTCCCTCCCTGATGGGGTTTGGGTCCAGACATATGGCTGAAACAGATAATACAACAGAAAGAAAAAATAAAGATTCCTCACATGTATGTGAGCATAATTTGGATTCACACCTTTTGCGTGCCAAATATAATATCTGAATGTCAGTGGATAAGAATAAAGGTAATTTTCAACACTTAATGGCTTAATTACACAGACACATAAAATTTTTAATTTAAGCCACAAAATTGGATGATAGTTTATAATAAATGTTCAAGGGCAGGCACCAACTTAACACTGGAACTGTTAGTCAGGATCACCATTTCCCAATTTTCAGGAAAAATATCAAAGGTGGCAAAGGTGGCTCAGGGACCTTAGAGGTTAGTCTAACCAAGTTCAAGTCTAGACCATGCTATGGCCAGTACATACATCTGCCAGTCTTAATTACCCAACATACCTGTATATACACTGATGTCTCCCTTCAGTCTCCTCAAGTGTTATTCTATAAGCAATTACAGGAAACCTGGAAGGATTTTTAAGCATGTGAATGATATGCATACTAATCCAGTTTTTTCTTCTTGGATAAATTTTCCTACACGTAGAATTGCTGAATCAGAGTACTTGCATTTTTAAGGCTTTAAATGCATTTTTATACTATTATTATCAAAGTGTCCTCCAGAATAGTTGACCAAATTTACACTTCTGATGCTCCTGCAGAGCTGTGTTTCTTGGTGAGGGATCTGCCACAACTCATTTCCTCCGCCCTTGCTTTCCCACCAGGCACAGTTTCCCAGTACCGCAGCAAATACTGTGGGGTCCTGCTGATTGTGCCTGGGGCCTTCTGAATGTGATACACATGCACTTGGCTGGCAAGTGAGTAATCAAGACTATATGATGCCGGGTGGATAACTTCATTCACAGGTAAACTATTATTACGCTCCTTAGCATGGGCTCCAAAGTGAAACTTTCATCTTGTAGAATCTGCACTCAGAATCTTTGCTCAAACAGGGATTGGGTTTAATCTTCTGTATTAGTTTCCTGTCACTGCTGTAACAATTTACCACAAACATAGTGGCTTAAAGCAACACAAATTTATTATCTTAAAGTTCTGGAGGTCAAAAGTCTGAAATGGGTCTCTGTGGTCTATAATCAATGTATCAGCAAGGCTGCATTTCTTCTGAAGGCTCTGGAGGACAATCCACTTCCTTGCCTGTCCCAGCTTTTAGAGCTGCTCACATTACTTGGCTCATGGCCCTCTTCCTTCTATCTTCAAAGCCAGCAATGACATCACTCCAGCCTCCGCTTCAGAAGTCACATCTCTAACTCTCCTGCCTGCCTCTTTCACTTGACAGGACCTTTGTAATGCCATTGGGCCCACCTGGATAATCCAAGATAACCTCTCCCATCTCAAGATCTTTAACTTAAACACATCTGTAAAGTTCCTTTTGCCACATACAGTAACATACTCCCATATTCTGGGAACTAGGATGTAGATATCTTTAGGGGGCCATTAGTCTGCCTACCACACCTTCCTTAGCATGAATTGCACTTGGTATCTCATCTCCAGATATTCAAACAATACATTATCTGTAATTTTAATACTTACTAATTTATGAAACCCTACTCTGTGTCAGGCACAGGCAGTATACCAGGTCTGCAGATGAGAATCAGTGCTTAGAGAGGTGTGGATAAAGTGAGGGTTCCTATAGCCAGGATTCTCACCTGGCCCTGGTTGGCTAGCTCCTTACACATGTGTGAGCAATACGTGGTTATTGACTCTATATAAAGAGCTCCACCCAGTGCTCTGCGTGGCATAGTAGCAAAGCTGCAGGAGAGTAGAGGCTGGAGTGGTGGCAGAACTGAGGACAAAGACTGGGATGGCTGAAGGGGTAGAGAGGCCCAGAGGCAGAGACCAGCGTGCTGTGTGCAGACTCACTCTGAGTGGATGGGAATCTAGTGATTGACCTGCCACCATGGGAATAAAGTTGGGTATAAACCCTTCACCCCAAGAACATTCCACTGTCATTTCTTTGGTCTCATTGAATCTATAGTGAACTTGTCCAGGGCTGAAATCCATTGGCAAGACAATTGGAAATAGTTGGCAGGATTCATTGTTGACCAGAGAAAAGAACAGGCTGCCCTCATGGGAGGAGTGTGTCAGCAAGCTGTGCCTATGGATGGGGAGACATTTGAGTGTCCCCCAGTGGACATGTGGTCAAACGTGGCTTGCCTCCTAGAGGACTGGGCTCCACCCCAAGAGAAAGAAAATTTGCTGGTGCCTGAAATGGCGTCACTACGAAATGCTATGGAAATGGTAAATGATGTCGTGGTAACCCGAGAGGAAGCAGCATAAGAAGGAGCAGCGGCCTGAGAAGGAGTAGCACGAGAAGAAGCAGCAGGAGAGCACAGGCTGCCAGGTGCCATGGGGCAGGTGCAGGATGTAGTGGAGCCATCAGCCCCAGAAATGTAGGAGCGGAGGTTTGAGGAACAGGTGAGGGTGGAGGCCTGCCTGTGCCGGAGGCATCAGCCCCTCCTCCGTTAAGACCCCACCTGGTTGAAAGCTGGTGGAAAGCCTGAAGGACTCAGCGACTGTGGGTTCTTCCAGGAGAGGTGCAGACCCCTCCTCAGGTCATAGAGCGCTCAATGCTCTGCTTCTGTGCTCAGGCTCAAGCACAAAAGGATATACGGTCTGCTTCTCGAAGGAAGAATTTAAAGGACCCCATGAAGGTCACAGGGACCCAGATGTGGGTTGATTTGAAAAGGCAGGAGCAGACAGAAAGAAATTGGACTGGAACTGTGGCAACAACTGAGACCAGAGCAGTGGTTTCAGCTGCTGAGGATGAAGCAGAAGCCAGAGACAAAGCCACAAGATCAGCTTGTGTGTCTGCAAGACTTTCTGCTGGAGAGGCTGGAGAAGGTGGGTATTGTAAGGCCCCCCCACGGTCCTTTTGGTTAACTCATTTGAGTAGAACTGGTTTGAATACAGCCAGGATGACCACTTGGTGGCAATGGATCCCCTCAGGTTTGAGGGCTATTATAATTTGTTGTAATTTTTGTTATTTGTGTATTGTCATAGTGTCTGTTAATATGGAATTTGGTTACAATGTTCCAACTTTCATTTGAGTAGAACTGGTTTGAATACAGCCAGGATGACCACTTGGTGGTAATGGATCTCCTCAGGCTTGAGGATTATTATAATTTGTCATAATTTGTTATTTGTATATTGCATATGGAATTTGGTTACAATGTTCCAGCTTCCTTGTACAGGGACCATTGCAGAGGATTGAGGGCACATAGACCAAGACACAAGAATCTTGGAGGAGTGGAGTGTGGATAAAGTGAGGGTTCCTATAGCCAGGATTCTCACCTGGCCCTGGTTGACTAGCTCACTACACATGTGTGGGCAATACGTTGTTATTGTCTCTATATAAAGAGCTCCATCCAGTGCTCTGGGTGATATGGTGGCACAGCTGCAAGGCTGCAGGAGAGCAGAGATGAGACTGGAGTGGTGGCAGCACTGAGGACAGAGACTGAGACAGCTGCAGGTGTAGAGAGGCCCAGAGGCAGAGACCGGCTTGCTGCATGCAGACTTGCTCTGAGTGAACAGGATTCTAATGATTGACCTGCCACCATGGGAATAAAGTTGGGTATAAACCCTTTCACCCCAAGAACATTTCGCTGTCATTTCTTTGATCTCATTGGATCCATAGTAAACTTGTCCAGGGCTGAAATCCATTGGCAAGACAAGAGGTTAAGTAATTTCCCCAAGGTCACAGAGGTGTTCAAAGGCAGATTATGTTTCAAACTCAGGTTGGTTGGACTTCAAAGTCCCTGCTCATTGTATGCTGTCTCTATAGCTCGACATTTCCCATGCTCTGCTCCACTTGCCCTCTTTGGATAGCCTTGGTGGTGAAAGCTTTTTATTTATTTTTACATTTAATGATATAACCTGACTAGATAAAACCTTTTATTAAGCCACCATAAATCTCATATTCGACTCAATCAGTAGGTAACAGTGGAGGATGTCATCAGAAAAGACCCCTTCAAGGTTATGTCTTTAATAAGTTTTCAAAAGTCATCAGATGGGTTCTTCTTCCATAAAAGAACAGAAGTGGACTCACCAAGTTATCCTCTCTGTGAGTGAAATGTAAATTTCTGAATAATATCAAGTGGTGCCAGTGACAAATATACTTGTGGGCCTTTGAAAAGATTATCAAATATCTTACTCTTGAAAAGAAAGCCCAACACTGTAGGAGTCTAAATTCACATCTTAATAAAATCATCGTCTCTGCTTCACTTCCCAGGGTTCTCGGCTTTGGTTGTACATCAGCATCAGCTGGGAAGCTCTCAAAAGCACAGAGTTCTGCTTCCCACTCCCTAGAGATACTGGCCTTGTTCCTCCAGGCACAGTGTCAAAACTTTGAAAAATACAGATAGAATCACCCCCCTCAAAAAAAATTGGGAACCACTATGGTGAAGCAGAGATGATGAGCAACTTTATGAAGACATGGGTTTTGACCCCCAAACTATGAGGCTCTCTTTTTTTTCCAAGAATCTCTATTTTGTTTGCCTTGAAAGAAATAAACCCTATTAGTGTATGTATCCCAGGAAGGTGGCTATATGAAAATCTTCAAATGTCCAACAGCCATCATTTTAAACACCTAGTCTACTTAAAGTGTCAGGTGAGGGACTATGTTGAACAACTCACTAATGCAGCTTGAGAGTAACACAGTCAGTGCGCTTCCACAGAAGTCTGTCCTTGCAACCAGAAGACATTCTCTTGAGTAAACAAGCAAGCATGGGGTAAGTACACTTTCAAAGGAAAGTAATCCTTTATTTCTGCAAAATAGTCTGGATAACCTTGCTATGCCATTCAACTGTAGGAACTCAAAAGGAGCAAAACGATTAGCATTAAACCATGGCAGCCCCTAATACCTATAATTGATCAAAACACTTTTGGAAGTATTCATCTGAAATTTCATCATGGCAACTTTATAAGGCCACTGATGGAAATCAGTTATTATATAATCACACCAGTATTTTTGAATCCAAAGAGGTATTAACCAGATTTATCATTCACCTATGAAGCTATCAGTTGGCTTTTAGTTGTTTGGAAAATATCAGAAATAACCCTCAGCCATGAGTGTGTCCTCTGATATATCCAATAAGAACAGAGGGGAGGCCTACTCTGGTGAGAAATTCCTGATGGCCTAGAGATCCTAAGTGAAGAAGGCATCCCAAAGCTAAACACTGAAGTCCATTCTTGCAGAGCAGGGGCTCTCAAACTTTAATGTGCACAAGAATCACCTGGAGAACTAGTCTCCTGGGCCCCATTCTCAGAGATTCTAATTCAGTAGGCTGAAGAAGGCCCATCATTTGACTTTCCATCAAGCTCATGGGTGTTCCTGAGGCCCACACTTTGAGTAACACTGTTGTGGAGCAAAACTGTGAAGATGAAAATACTCGTGTGAATTTGTAAGTTCTATTATCCTTTAAAAAAGGATAGAAATTGTCAAAAGGACTCAGGAGCCAACTTGGAGAGACTCCTGCCAGCCAAAGATGAAAAGCTGAAGTATCAATAAGGATAAAAATGGCAGTGGACTGAAATCTATCCAATGTGTTTAAATTCATGAGTTCATAATACTACAGAAAAAATCTCAAACCAAAAACCTCAGTTGTCTGCAATGGAGGATGCCAGGAAGCAACTGCATTATTTTGAAAATTGGGAACTGGAAGGAAAGAATCAAGCATTTATCTTACTCTTCCTATACAAACTGTATCCCTGGGTGACCAGATAGTAAGAAGTGTCATCTTAGAATGAGTAATGAAGAAAGCATGAAGGTAATGAAGAAAATAATGAATTAGACTGTCCCTATTTCATAACTCCTAATGAATGATTGGATCTAGGCATTGAGCATCAACAGCTGCTAACATGACAAAAGACAGATAACCCCCAGTGTTATATACTCCTGATCCAAGTACATGCACCACCTATGAAGTAGTTTGCCAAGTAAATAAAACCTGGCTTTGATCACACCTTAATCTAAGACCAATTTACAGGACATACAGAAGGGATAAAGGTGTATGTTAACACCACAGGGAGGCAATCAGCAAACTCGGGATTGTGGGAAGCTCTATAGGACACACCTTGTTTCTGCAACCAAAAAATTCGCCAGAAACCTATGGATTAAACGAGATCTAAAAGACCCAGCAATCAATTTTCAAGGTATAGACCATATGATTAGGGTCCTAATTCAAAACACTGTTAAAAAAAACCTTAACATTTATCATACAATTAGAAATTTGAACAGTTTCTGGGTGCTATAGAAGAATTATTAATTTGTTTTAGGCATGATAATGACATTGTGTTTATGTCTTCAAAAACTTTATTTTAGAAATTTATATGATGATGGATTTGCAGACGGAATATATTGTGTGGGGTGGGGAGTGAATGGGGCTGTAGATCAGTGGCTCTCAACTGGGGGCAATTTTGCCCCTGACATACATTTAGCAATGTCTGGAGACATTTTGGGGGCTGGTGCTCCAGGCACCTGGTGCCAAACACCCTCCAATACACAGGAAGAGCCCTCCACTGTGGGGAGCAGCTCGCCCCTGGCACCCTGACGGCAGACTTGAGCTGCAGCTCACCTGGGTGTTGACAGAATGCCTTGTGATCTTCCAGGGACGTGGGAGGTGGCAGGTCTGTTGGGAGCTGCTCTGAGGCCATCTCCCACTCACCTCCGTATTTCCCCAAGAGGCTCTCATGAGGCAGTTTCTAATCGTCTAGTCGGTTAAGTTGAGAAACACAGCTTCCCACCCTACCCACCTCAGTATAGAGTTGCAGACTAGAAAACCAGTTAGTTGCCAACTCCACTGGGCTCCTCAGCAGTGGGAATTAAGGCCACCTGGCCTCTTTTGTTTCAGTGTTGTTCTTTCTGGTATGTGGGAGAGGGATTACAGGAAGCTGGCACTGTTGACCACATTTCTTTGACTATGTAAGTGATAAAGTGTCTGAATCCAAAAGCGACTCAGTATACTATTACCAGTTGAATGGGTCAGACCTTGTCTTGTGTGTGTGCTGGGCACACTTAACAATTATCCAGCCCAAAATGTCAATCAAGCCGAGGTTGAGAAGCTCTAGATGAAACAGTTCTGGTGATGAGCCAGCTGATCGTCTTTGAAGCTGGAAGAAGAGTACATGAACAGTGTGATTGGGAAGATACCGTTCTGCCTATGTTACATATGTTTGAAATTCTCCATAATAAAAGCTGTATTTTTAAAAAGGTAAACACTGGTCACCTTGCTTTATTAGCTGTGTAGCACTTTAAGTGCTTCTACTGAGGCCATGTGCAAAAATGCACAAACTGCCTTAGACTTCCAGCTCCACTACTAAATTACAAACTGTGTGTTCTTGAGCAAATTATTTGGCTTCATAAAGCCTCAGTTTTCTCACTAGTAAAATAAGGCTAATGATGCCCCTGAACATTTTGTAGGAATTAAACATAAGCAAAGTGTTTAGCTGAGTGTCTTAAATAAATACTTTTATTAGAACTTCTACCTTTGTTCGTTTTGTCTGCTCCTTTTCCACACAGAAATACAAAGAGCCTTTCTCATTATCTGGACAAGGAATTTTGATCCATTCAATTTCTTTTCAAATAATTCACTGGAAAATGTAGATGACCCTGGTATGAAGTATTTGGTTCAAAAGTTTAAACCAGCAAACCCTGGAGGGACCCAGAGGGGGTGGGGAGTGAGAAGGAATGTATATGGTTAATTCTCAATCTAGGGTGACTTTGCCCCACAGGGAACATCTAACAATGGAGACATTTTTGGTTGTCACTGTTTGGGTGGCCAGTGCTGCTGGCAGCTCCTGGTTATTCCTATCCTACAGTGTGCACAGAATTGCTCCCCACAACACAGAATTATCTGGCCCCATATATCAGCAGTACCAAGGTTGAGAAACCCGGCCTAATGTGACCAGAGCTCGTTGATGAAGCTTTCCTAGATAATTAACTTTGTCTTTCTTTGTTCTTCTTACCCAACACATACAGGTTATTAAAGGCATGCTCAGGAGAAATCATTCAAAATGTGATTACCCTAGCTCTGTGGCCCTAATTTGTTATTCATTTCTTTATGAGAAAAGAATCTGAGTAGTGTTCTGATTTTATTGCCTTTGAGTTTCAAATAGCAAACCTGAAACATGCACTGATTACCTTCTTAATTAATAGACTATGAAGGCAGGGCATCACTTTATTAACTAGTGGGAAGGATGTACCATCTCCTAACAGCTCAAGAGTCTTTATTCCCCACTGTTATGCCAATGGGGGAGGATTGGGATGGAAGGGATTCAGACCCTGCTCCCCAAACAGATATATTTCTCTTGTTAAAACTGAGATATACTTCTCAGTTTAGGTCACATCCACCTACCATCTCATTATTAAATAGAAAACATTATGGGTAATTTGACCCCAATCCCCATCCCCTTTCTAAAGTCAGGGTATTTGAGGTCAAGAACACAGTGCCATAGACACTGAAGGAAAGAGTTAGGTAAAGGGTGGTAACTGTGTGTTCAACTGGCAAACAGTAGTAAGGCCATTTCTCTGAGATGTGTGTTTTGGGGGACAATGGGGTAAAAATGTTTAAGAAGGTAAAAAGTGGGGGGAAGGCCTGTACAGGTGGTAGAATGGCTTAAGGGTTTATGATGTGGTTCCTGTCTCTTTCTCCCTCACCCCACTCCACACCTTCTATGAAAACTGCCCCACCCCACAGCCCAAGGAATTGGGTTGGGACACAGATTAAGAGGGCCAAGCCATGGTCTGTTCAGTGGTTTCTCAGATTTTCAGATTCCTTCTTTCAGGAATTAGAACTAAGAAATGGAGGCTGAGTGGATCAGGAGTAGAGCTGTCAGCAGAGTATTACAGTAAATACATCCACAAATGACCCCTCTGACAGCTTCTCAAGGTGCTCCAGTTCCTGTCCTTGCCTGAGTCCTGCTTTTCAGCTTTCTGTGGATTCCATTAGACATTCTTTTCCATCGCCCCCTACAGAAAAAAAAAACTGGCTTAATGGTACTGTTCCCTGCAACCCAACAATCTATGTCTAAGACAAATGTGTACATATCCCCACCAAGATGAGAAATGAAGTGAAGAGCTGTCTATCAGGGAAAGACCACTTAACAGTCATTTGTGCTGCATGCCTAGGAAGGTCAAGGGATGACATTCCACCCTAGAAAACAGCTCACAGTAAATTCCTCTTCTCAGAAATCCTATAGTTCCAGATATACTGCATTTTTGATATGTTAATATATAATCTCACAATTCCTTTTGCATTCAACAGTCTTGAATTATGGTTTATCTCATAATGTTACCTAATCCACATTTATAACCTTGGTTTTTATCACTCATATAGTTAATCAACTCACCGGCCGACTTGAGAAGCTCAGTTCACACTGCTAGGGTCCATCCATTTTCTTCTATCATCCTCAATCCACTCAGTCCAGCTTCTGCGGCTACTACTCAACTGAGTTGTGTTTCTGTGTTTCTTAGCTGCACACAAGGATCTTTTAGAGCAGTGATTCTTGGCCAGGGGAGGTTTTGTGCCCCTAACCCCATGGTGATTTTGCAGTATCTAAACAGTTTGGGTTGTCACAACATGGTTGGGGGATGGGGGTGCCACTGACATCTCCAGGGATGCTGTTAAATGTACTTGAAGGCACCGGAAAGCTCCCCACGACAAGAAATCATCTGGTCTAAAATGTCCATAATGTAAAGTTGAAGAAACCTTGCTCTAGAGCAAAAATATGTCTTTGAGACAAATAACACAATTCAAATGGGCAAAGAATTTGAAGAGACATTTCTCCAAAGATACACAAACGGCTAGTAAACTGAAAAATGCTCAACAACATTAGCCATTGAGGAAGTGCAAATCGAAACCACAATGAGCTACCACTTCACACCCACTAGGATGGTTACAATTTTTTTTGAAAAAGGAAAATAACAAGTGTTAGCAAGGATGTGGAGCAATTGGAACCCTTGCATATTGCTGGTGGGAATGTAAAATGGGGCAGCCTCTTTGGAAACAATTTGGCACTTCCTCAAAAAAGTTGAAAATGGAGTTACAGTTTGACCTAGCAATTCCACATCTAGGTATATACCCAAGAGAATTGAAAATATATGCCCACGAAAAAACTTGTACATGAATGTCATAGCATTATTTACAATAACCAAGAAGGAGAAAGCCCAAATGTCCATTGATGGGTGATTAGAGAAACAAACTATGGTCTATCCATATCATCAAGCATTTGGCCATAAAAAGGAATGAAATACTAATGCATGCTACAACATGAATGAAACTTCAAAACATATGCTAAGAAGTGAAAGAAGCCAGACATAAAAGTCCACATATTGGATAATTCTGTTGATGTGAAATGTCCAGAATAGACATATCCATGTAATGGAAAGTAGCTTCGCAGTTGCCTGGTGCTGAGGGCTTTAGGGGTGGGTAGGAAGCGACTGCTAATCAAGATGGAGTTTCTTTGGGGGACGGTGAAAGTATTCTAAATCGAAATCATGTTGATAGTTGCATAACCTTACGAATATACCAGAAAACATTGAATTACACACTTTAAAATTTGGATTATCTCCCCGGGCAAGGGAAACAAAAGCAAAAATGAACAAGTGGGACTATATCAAGCTGAAAAGCTTCTGCACAGCAAAGGACACCATCAATAGAACAAAAAGGCATCCTACAGTATGGGAGAATATATTCATAAATGACAGATCCGATAAAGGGTTGACATCCAAAATATATAAAGAGCTCACACACCTCAACAAACAAAAAGCAAACAATCCAATTAAAAAATGGGCAGAGGAGATGAACAGACACTTCTCCAAAGAAGAAATTCAGATGGCTAACAGACACATGAAAAGATGCTCCACATCGCTAGTCATCAGAGAAATGCAAATTAGAACCACAATGAGATATCACCTCACACCAGTAAGGATGGCTACCATCCAAAAGACAAACAACAACAAATGTTGGCGAGGTTGTGGAGAAAAGGGAACCCTCCTACACTGCTGGTGGGAATGTAAATTAGTCAAACCATTTGGAAAGCAGTATGGAGGTTCCTCAAAAAGCTCAAAATAGAAATACCATTTGACCCAGGAATTCCACTCCTAGGAATTTACTCTAAGAACGTAGCAGCCCAGTTTGAAAAAGACAGATGCACCCCTATGTTTATCACAGCACTATTTACAATAGCCAAGAAATGGAAGCAACTTAAGTGTCTGTCAGTAGAAGAATGGATAAAGAAGAGGTGGTACATATACACGATGGAATATTACTCAGCCATAAGAAGAAGACAAATCCAACCTTTTGCAACAACATGGATGGAGCTAGAGGGTATTATGCTCAGTGAGATGAACCAGGTGGAGAAAGACAAGTACCAAATGATTTCACTCATCTGTGGAGTATAAGAACAAAGGAAAAAACTGAAGGAACAAAACAGCAGCAGACTCACAGAACCCAAGAATGGACTAACAGTTACCAAAGGGAAAGGGACTGGGGAGGATAGGTGGGAAGGGAGGGATAAGAGGGGGAAAAAAATAAAGGGGGCATTATGATTAGCATGTATAATGTGGGGGGGGGGCCACGGGGAGGGCTGTGCAACACAGAGAAGACAAGTAATAATTCTACAGCATCTTACTACTCTGATGGACAGTGACTGTAATGGGGTTTATGGAGGGGCTTGGTGATGGGGGAGTCTCATAAACATAATGTTCCTCATGTAATTGTAGATTAATGATACCAAAATAAAAAATAAAATAAAAAAATAAAAGGGTGGATTATATCTTTAAAAGAATGTCTCTTTGAAACTCCTAAGTGCCTACCACAAAGTAGATGTTCATCAAATTATGCAGTATACCTGAAGCATGGAAGACAGACACAAACAGATTTCCTTCCTGCTCTGATCACTACTTTGCTAAACTTTGTGTCCAAAGAGAAACAGTAGTGATTACCTTAACCAACCTTCAAGTTAACCAACCTGTAGGATTAACCAGTGCTCTCCATTTCCTCTAAGAGTGCTACGAGGGCTCCGAATGCTTCTGGCTACTAGATAAGCTACTCCTGAGGATGCCTGGGTACTTTTGTTCCCACCAGTTGAGATGTACGTTTTCCAAGAGTTAACTGAACTTTTCCCCAGATCTGTTTATGCCCATTGTACCTGTGATTGTAATGATGGAATTTCATTAAATACCATATAAACTGGTAAAATGATGCAAAAAAAATCATTGTTTTTAGGAAACTAAATTGCTTTGGGGAGACAATATACAGTCATGTGGCTTTTTTGTTGTTGGTGTTATTAATCTACAATTACATGAAGAACATTATGTTTACTAGGGTCCCCCCTTCACCAAGTCCCCCCAACAAACCCCATACGGTCACTGTCCATCAGCATAGCAAGATGTTATAGAATCACTACTTGTCTTCTCTGTGTTGCACAGCCCTCCCCATCCCCCCCACATTATACATGCTAATCATAATACCCCCTTTCTTCTTCCCTTCCCTTATCCCTCCCTTCCCTCCCACTCTCCCCAGTCCCTTTCCCTTTGGTAACTGTTAGTCCATTCTTGGGTTCTGTGATTCTGCTGCTGTTTTGTTCCTTCGTTTTTTCTTTGTTCTTATACTCCACAGATGAGTGAAATCATTTGGTACTTGTCTTTCTCTGCCTGGCTTATTTCACTGAGCATAATACCCTCTAGCTCCATCCATGTTATTGCAAATGGTAGGATTTGTTTTCTTATGGCTGAATAATATTCCATTGTGTATATGTACCACATCTTCTTTATCCATTCATCTACAGATGGACACTTAGGTTGCTTCCATTTCTTGGCTATTGTAAATAGTGCTGTGATAAACATAGGGGTGCATCTGTCTTTTTCAAACTGGGCTGCTGCATTCTTAGGGTAAATTCCTAGAAGTGGAATTCCTGGGTCAAATGGTATTTCTATTTTGAGCTTTTTGAGGAACCTCCATACTGCTTTCCACAATGGTTGAACTGATTTACATTCCCACCAGCAGTATAGGAGGGTTCCCCTTTCTCCACAACCTCACCAACATTTGTTGTTGTTTGTCTTCTGGATGGTAGCCATCCTTACCGGTGTGAGGTGATATCTCATTGTGGTTTTAATTTGCATTTCTCTGATAATTAGCGATGTGGAGCATCTTTTCATGTGTCTGTTGGCCATCTGAATTTCTTCTTTGGAGAACTGTCTGTTCAGCTCCTCTGCCCATTTTTTCATGTGGTTTTTTAAAACTGAAGTTGAACTAGCTGAGGGTAAGACAACTGTAAAAGATAGGGGACAAAATCCCCCCAAAATCTAGGATTCTATGCTCAGAGTGTTTTGAAAGTATCTTGAGTTTTGACTTCACTTAGAATAAACCAAAAATGGGATCATAGACAATGTATAAGTGTATGCTTAGTGAAAAAACGACAACACAGAATTTCAATTGGTGGCCCAATTAAAGGACTGGCAAATTAATAACATCCTTATTTTAAACTTAAATGCAATGTTTAATGTATGTGTTTCTCACTTTCAAAAACAAGTCTCCATCAAAACCATTTTATTTTTCAATTAAATGACCTACTAGTCTGATTTTATAGGGTAAGAAGACTTCTACTGTGCTTTCTGATGATTACAACTCTCTCCTACCTGGCATAAAAGAGAAAACCCTAAAAACCTCTTTTATTAATTCTTCATTTTTGTCCTGAGTTCATTGTGTGACATTTAAGAAAATCTTTCCATTGCTGTCCTAAGGAAAGGTGTAGGAGCCATATGGAAAATAATTTATGGAAAGACAGATTTGCATGCAAGTTCTTACCCATTTCTCTTGGAAGCCGATTCAGCTCTGCCCACCTCTGGGGAAGCTGAGGAAGGATTGCAGAGATGAGCCTGCCATGTCTGATATCTCTAAGCAGGTCCCACCTGACCTTCAGATATCACAAAATGATATCAACCTCAGGAGTCCGGCAGGATTTGGAGTAGAGAGCCTTGTAAACAGTGATCACAGCATCTTGTCGCTATTGATAATATCAATCAATTTAGAGGCTGGAGTCAAGTTGAAGTTGGTCCACCCGACATTGATCCATGCCTCAAAGGCTGGACTGAAATTCATTCTTTCTCCTGAACAACCTAGAGATGACCTTAATGCATAAACTCAGGGCTCTCCCTGGGCAAGGAAGACATAAAATAGACAGCAATTTAAATTCTTTTCACTCACTCAACCAACATTTGCTAAGCATCTACAGCATGTCAGGAGCCATGCACCCAAGATGAACATGATAGTCTCCACTCTCAAAGAATATATAGAGCAAGAATATATAGGTAGGGCAAACTCTTAAAGTTTTTTTGTAAGTCAATAAGATGGTACTATATACAGGCCTTTGCTTTCCAAAGAATTATCATTTATGAGTAAAATAGGTTAAGGGAATAAACAGTTACAAACTGCAAACTGTAAAATAAATTAGTCTTAGGAATGAAAGTACAACATAGAGAATATAACCAATAATATTCTAATATCTTGGTATGGTAACAGGGGGTAAGTACCCTTACCGTGGCACGCATCTAGTAATGCATATAATTGTCAAGTCACTGTGTCATACATCTGAAACCAATATAATATTGTAAATTAACTTTATTCCCATAAAAGTAAAGTAAAATAAAAAATTTAAAATAATTATTTAAATTCTTCTATACTTTTATTTATGACTTAAGAGAACTGAGGAAGATAAATTTGGAACAGGTATTATTTTTCTTTTTTTCCTGGGTTATACTTTCCAATTTTTGAACTCCTTTTCTCCTGTGTGTATGTGTGCGTGTGCGTGTGTGCATGCATATGCACGCAAGCGTGTGTGTGAGGGGGAGAGAGAGAACTTGGGAAGACAAAGAGTACTTTAACATGCTCTAATACCTGGAGCAAGATTGAGATAAAGTATGTTTTCACCTTATGAGATGGAGCAAGATTAATTTGAAGCTATTTCTGGTATATTCTTTACTCCATGGTATTTGAGAGCTTCGTTCAAGTCCCTGAGAATAAAGAACAAAAATAAGAGAAACCAGTAAGATACCTTTTTGTGCTACAGTTCCCACATGGGGAAGATCAGAGGAACCCCAGGTTTCCCAGACACTCCCATGTCTAGACTATCACTCCACAGCTTTTACATGCTAATTGAGACATTTGAATGCCCCGGTGCAAGATAGTCAAGGCTTGCCTTAGAGGACCACAGTGGGTGGGGATCTATAGTTTAGAGAGAGGTTAGTGTCCTCTGGGAATCCCGGACTCAGTTGGACCAGGGATGGAGCAGGTGCTCCACCTGTCAATTTTCAGAGTGAGGACTGTCAACAGAGCAGCCCTGTGGCAGTGATTATACATCTGTGAATTGGATTACCAGGACATGTGACCCTTGGATCAGCCTGGTTTCGACAAAGATGGTATTGAGTTACCTGAAGGCTGTGCAAGTACATGCCTGTTCCTATTACATTAGGATTCATGTGCAGAAATTACAGAGGGATGAGAGGAAAGGAGTCCTACTTGTGTTTTGGAATAAAAGTGTAATACTTTTCCTTTTAAATGGCTTTGAAAATCCTCAGATTCCTAAACTTCATACATTTGAAGTGTTCAAAATTGTTTAATTCCCTTCAAATAAAGACTCAGTAGTTTCTTCACTTATGGCCTACATGCTGGAAATTTTCCTTAAAGAGGACAAGTAACAAATCATGTAACTTTGAAGCTTACTGCTAAATGGAGGAATTGAGGGTTTTTTTCCCCATCTTTTTTTGTTGAAGTATAAATGAAATAAAATATCATATTAGTTTCAGGTGTGATTCGACACTTCCATACATTGTGAAGTGATCACCATAAGTCTAGGTACCATCTGAGGAATTGAGTTTTATTTTTGCTAAAAAGGCATTCATGTTTGGTATGATGAGTGCAAGCAAGCTGTAAGAAACCACCTCAGCTAAGGATTTAGAAATAAATATGAGGGCCATTCTTTTCTAAATAACTCAAAATTCTCTTTTTCTATCCTATTGCCTAGCACCTGCACAGTACCTGGTAAATGTGATCAACATGATATTTAAAGACTGATGGGCCTAACTGATGACTGGTACCATGAGAAGGCAGCTCTTCCTTCTGAAAATGCTGCCAGTTTGGGTTTCCAAATCCTCAATCTGGATCACACTCCCAACCCCCAACCTGAATGCCCGGACACTACGTCCTTCTCACAAACAGGAAGCCTTTATCTCACCAGTGAAGACTTTGCAGCAAAGACTGGTAAAGGGAGAAGAAGAAATGGGAGAATGGGAGACAGTTTTCATTTTGAGCCATGAATTCTCTGTAGAAAGTCAGAGTCCACTCCAATGAATGGCATCTTGAAAGAACTGTATCTGTCAATCAATCAACGGATAATTATCAAACCCTACTATGTGCAAGGCTCTATGAGAGGCCCACAAGAGCACTCTTTCCAGGGAATCCTGGGTATTAGTGGAAGAAGCAAGGGCTTTGAAATTAGATCTTGAGCTAGTAAAAATTTCAGTGTGAAAGTGTCTTGTTACAATTTACTTTATGATCCACAGGAAGAGAGGAAGGTAAATAAGTAGTATAAAATGATTTTACATAGAATTTAGAAATATCAGAAGGGTTGCTAGAAAGAACTGGGCTAACCACATTATTTCCTACCAGGGCACCTTAGGGGATCCCTGTTTTAATGAATAAATAAAAATGATGTGTAATTATCATATCAATTGCTTGCATCAAAGTGAGTGCTTCTAGAGTTATTTGATGGTGCTTAAAAATCTTTGGTCTCTGAAGTGCATTTAAAGTCTCCTTGACTCTTATCTATATTATTAATTTTCAGATCAAAGTTAACTTGGTGCTATGCAAATGAGGAGACTTCAAATGAATGAGATTTTACTGTAAACTATTAAATCCATATTGTTTGTAACAGAACTGCAATATATTTTGAGGACACATGTCAACATATCTGAAAGAGACATTATGGCTTAAAGCAGCATTGTACAATAGAACTTTCTGTGATGATGGAATATTATATATCTGTGCTGTCTAGCTGTCCACATAAGGTAGCCACTGGCCACATGTGGCTATTGAGCACTTGGAATGTGGCTAGAATGACTGAGGAACTAAATTTTAAATTTCACTTAATTTTAATTAATTAAAATTTAAATTTAAACAGCCATATGTGGTTAGTAGCTACTTTATTTGACAGTAGAGGCTTAAAGAATAAGAGAAATTGGATTCCAAGAACCTGAATTACAGCCTCACCCTTATTACCTTGAATAATTTACTTAACCTCTGTGAGCTTCAATTTTCTCACTTGAAAATTAGAATATAAATAATATCTACCTCACGGGATTTGTGGTAAGAGGAATTGAGATATGTTCAAGCATTCTCCTAATTTCAAGTAAGTACCCATCAGGTACCAAAGTTAAATATGTGGAAAATGAATAACCAACTCACTCATTTAAAGGGACTTTACATTCCTAGATAACTCAAAAAGTGCTAAATTCATAATTATCCTCACTGTTCAGATACAGTATTTAATGACAATGTTTATAACTGTCAACTGGTTGGCAGCACTATTAGCAATAACCAGAAATCATCAGGTGTCAGCCTGCAGTGTCAGTGTATGGTGCAAGAAAGGGCTGCCAGTCAGGAAGTTAAATTTATAGAAGTTGAGGTCAGTTGTGTATGAAAAAGTACATTGAGAACCGAAAAGGGTGATTCAAATGTCAATGCAATCAATTCTTTATTATTGTTACAATTAGTAATGTAATTCATCTTGATTGACCAAGGAGGTTAAATAAACCCATTCCATTTAACTGGGAGAAACTGAGCCACAAATTAGCCAAATAGGCTGTTAGTTAGGAGCTTGAGCACTGTTGTTGAAGATAATCACATGAAATAAGGAACATGAAGGGCATGCTGCCTACTAAGAACTAAAAATTTCAGCCATTATTATGATAATAGGTGACATTATTGGGAGATCTATGAGAAGAGAAACTTTTGGCTATTTTTCAATTCCCAAAAGTGCAGTGATATTTGCACCAATTTAATTCTACATGACTGGACATAAAAAGATCATCTCAATTTTCCTTATCTGCACTAGTCAAGAACTGAATCTAGTTGTTTTGATGTACTTCAAATCTATTCTGTGGATGATGCATGAATACATGAATGAATGAAATCAATAAAATGAGCTGGTAAAACTCATGAACCTTCAACACACAAATTTTTCCAAATCTGAGACAATATGGAGGTGAACGGGAAAAGGACGGATTGGGGGAAATGGTTTACCAGTTACATAGTTCCCCTGCCTGGTGGATATGGACCCAGAGTACTTTCTGAGGCATACGGTGCTTTCCTCTGCCTTCCACAGCTACTCCAAGGGGCACAGGACGGGTTTGAAGGAGTGCTGGCACAGGAAAGAACAGGGCCAGTATGCCGAGGCCTGGGGGGAGTAGTGGGAAGCAGGGAAATAGTATCATTCTTCACATCGCCCGGAATCCTTATTATTTTGTCCCACTGCTTAAACTCTTCCCATCTAGAGCTCATTTGGTTTGACAAGAAACAAAATACACATTCCTCTAAGCACCACCGGCCACCCCCACCAAAAAAATAAAAGACCGTACAAGGGAATCTCACGTCTGTGATAGTTGCTTTACTATCAGAAATGGGTGTTCTAATCAGGATGTTGTGCCTCTTTGACCAGAAAAATTTCTCATTTTATAGGAAAATGAACATTTTGTTAAAAGATTTGTCCAATGCCCTCAGGCTCCCAAGACACCATTCTTTGGTTCAAGTCCCAAGGCCTTGAACTACATATGTCTCCTCATACTGATTTGACTCTTTTTTTAAGAAAGAGAATTTGTTCCTATCATCTAACTCTGTCTACGGGGCTTGCATACTCAATAAGGGGATAAAGAAATATTAGCACAGCTTTTCTTTTTAACAACTTTAGATGGAGAAGATAATATTTCCACTTTGAGTGTGACTCCATCAACTAGCGCAGGTCCATTATGCTCACAGATACAAAGACTTTGCTTTTTGGACCTACTTTGATGCTTAAAGAGCCACAGATCAGTAAGAAAGCATGTACGTTACCTTGCACCTGAATTCGGGGGTGGGCTTGTCCCTTGTATCCTCTTCCATGGTGCATTCCTGGTGGCCCACCATGTGTGCTCCAGATCTGCTCTCCCACTTTTCTAGAGTCCTCTCTTCTCTCTGGAGTTCTTTTGAGTCACAGGAGGAAAATTTTCTGTCTCCGGACTCACTGGAGCGCTTGAGCAAATTTGAAGCTTAAATAAGCTGAGAGGAGTAGTCGTGTCTCAGGGACTGAATAAGCAGAGATCCAAGTTGCTGCTGCGCATTCTTGCCTTATTTACCACAAGTCTCCTCTTACCCCTCTGGGATGTTTTGCCTTGACAATTGCTGTGCTTCAGACTGGCGCTCTGATGGCGTGTTGTGTGGGGACAGGCAGGTTGTGGTAAAAGCTGTACTCGTGAAAAAGGCCATTGTTTGAGGTACCCTGTCCCTCACTGGAGCTATGGCAACAAATTCCGTTGGCGAATTAACTGTGTCATTGTGTGCCGGCTCAACTGATTATGCTCCTGGAATGACAAACATTTTTTCTTTTTTCCAATATAAAAAGTGGTCAAGACCTTGAAGTGTTAATATACAATTCAGCACTTTCTTTAAATAGGAGAATAAAGACAGAAAATAAATCTCTCAAGCACACTTTGGTTCTAATAAACATTTTATGTCCTCCAAGGAGCTATTCTAAGCACCATTAATAGTGAGTTTGTGCAGTTTAACAACAGAATCTTCACAATTTGTGTTAAGGTAACTTCCCCTCAGATAACACCGTGTGTTACAAGAGCTCTTTAAATATGCATGTGCTTGGGCCTTTCTGAGAAAAGATTCTTTTTAAATCTGGCTACCACAAAGTGCAGTGGGAACTGCGGCTGCTGACCATTAATGTGAAATCATACCTCAGTTCAGAATGAAGGCTGCTGTCCCTCCAAATTCACCTTAGCCACGTGAAGATTCCTATGCTCCAATATCCTAGCAGGAAAACTTTTAGTGGCTTTCTCACATATTCCAATCTCCAGGATGGTCAGATTTACTCTGATGAGTCCAAGGATCCTTCAGCCTTTCTGTCCATCCATCCACCCATCCCACACTTCCTCTGTTGGGGTGCTGTGCCCGTTGCAGGGGGCTGGGAGGCTCTGTCAGTGAATTTGCTGCTGGTATCCTAGGGTGATAGTGTGCAGTGTGCCGACTTGCCGAAGAGGAATTGCATTCCCTGAGATCCCCTTCCCTTCGGCTCTGGGTTAGAGTTGGCCAGAAGAAGAATTTGCACATGATGCAGAAGGCAAGAGAGAAGCAGCCGTCATTACTTTCCAAAGGTTGTCGTGCTTGGGTGTGGTGAGGGCAGAGGTGGTGGGGACAGCCGGTCCCAGCTTGTCTTCACTCTCCTTGGTTCTGTCCCAATCTTCTTCCGCCCCTGCTGACCCTGTTGGCCAACAGCAGCCCTGGGCCCACCACTGGACATCTGTGCAGCCCCGGCAGGCTTCCTCCTCCACTTTGGCAGCTGGACGTGCTGGGCTTCTGACTGCCAGGTGGGTATCTTCTCCCAAACAACTCCCCGCTGGACCTCACTCCAACAACGGGCTAGGTCTGTTTCCGAAAATACATCCCTTCCTCCACAGCTCAAAGCGGCCCTGCTTCCCTTATTGAACTGGGACTGCCATACTTATTTTCCCAAACGATGCAAGGACTGTCAGGAGAGAACCCTCGGCTTGGCAGGGAGTTTAGAAGGGAACAGGGAGAAACCCATGTGGAACCTGCATCTAGACGCGACCCAGGAACCCCAGGAAATAGATGTTACCTTTTAGCGGATCTCTCCCCGCAGCTCCCTGGAGCCCTCACCCTGCAACGCCTCTCTTCAGACCCATCCAGTTCTGCAGATAGCTCTTTCTCCTTCAGTCCTTTGGTTTCCCTTCATCCTCGTCCTCATCCCCCATGGATCATCCCCAGAAAGAGGCTACACTCCAGTGGTGGGGTCCAGCTTGTAAACTAAAGGGGGGGACAAAAACCCCAAGTCCTGGGCACTTTATTTTTTCCAGAGTGATTCAGTGGACCCACTGAAATGATGGCCCAAGCTGACACAGCACAGATCAACTCAAAGAGAAGGTTTCTCAGAAATGAAACTGAAGCCTGGTTCAGCGGTCAGTAAAACATCGTGTACATCTGTTTGTACTGGTTTGCTCTTCTCAGTAATGGGAAAATCACACTTGTGTCATCACAACAATGGTTCACAAGAGAGGCTTGTTTTGAAATTGCCTCTTGTTGTCATCTCTTAGAATAACAGTGCATTTGATTATGTCTCCAAGTTTCTTGTCTCACATCCAGAAGAAGAATCAGGCCAATCTATTACCTCAGTTAATTCCTGCTTAGAGTAAGACATTACTTGTCATGAACACAAGAAACTTGAGAGGATAGGTTTTGATTAATTCTGACTATAAAGCAAAACAGAAGGGAGACAGAGTGACCAATACAACTGCCTACTGCACTCTTTATCACAAACCTAGTCAGGTCAATAAATTAAGCTATATGTCCTTGGATTATGAAGGTGTGTATTATCTGATCACTCATTGGTGGCTTTCTGGGGTCTGCTGTACTTCTGAGAGTCTCATGAACTAAAATGGTCCCCGGATATCCCTATTAACAATTCCTGGTGGTCTACCACGGGAATACTGCAGAACTCTGAGAGTTGCATCAGTTGGAGCCTAGCTTTTCAGGCCCCCATAATTGGAAATAGATCAGCAGCAGATCTCAGCTACCCCATACTGCACCTTGTGTAAATTAGAGAAAGGTGCTCCTCTGGGCTGAAGCAGTGGGAGGGCTGCATTTCAGCCCCTATTGTCCTAGTCTGTGGGGAGCCTCTGAAGCCCCTGACCTTCAGAGAAAAGGGCACTGTTGGGGAAGGAAACAGCCCTATCACAGGAGATACACACCTGAATTTGGAGGTCAAGTATCCTCATGGCCCAAGAGGTGTTCTATGCTGGGAGACCTGGGTAGTTCACTAGGCCACAGTCCCAGACCTGGCACCTTTGGCACCAATTCCCCAGCAACATTTGGTTTGCCTTCCTAGGACCTCACTAGTCACTTGAGAGTGACTGACAACCTTGGCCTTGGGTGCCATGTTTAAGGCCCTGCTTTGGCTCTCCTCCTCTGAGGAGTCCACGTGGTCATGGGGACAGGGTACATACCTGGAAACCTCCACTACCCCCTTCTGGAACACTCTGGATGTCACTGCGCAAATGTCTTCAGCCTGCTCCTAGGGCCTGTATGCCCTCTTCCCCAGAGCCACCCTCCTGGGGTAACCTCCCTACAGATTTGCGTACCCCTAGACAGAAGAGGTAGTGGACCTTTTAGCAGGAAAATGTGAACAGAATCTAGATATCTGGACTGCCACCACCCAGCACAGAGAAGGGGCTCTGTCTCTGCCCTCCCATGTATATACACATATATACAGTCTGTTAGCATGCTTCCAAACTTTTCAACAGTTAGGCATATGATATATGGGCCTCCATTTATATTCTTGCCCTGCCCCCACAAATGTAGGAGTGGCCAAGCTAGAGATACTGTAAATCATGGTAGAAATTAATGAATTAGTTAGCATTGTATGGTTATTTTAATTAAAGTTAATCACAGGTAGTTTGTCATCAAATGTCTGCTAATCTCTGAATGTATGAACAATACGATTTTCTGAATCTATATGGCTGAAGGCTAGATTCTGGACTGAGGGGAAATAATCTGTTCCACCCCTAGCATAGTTCTTGGTATATAGTAGTTGCTTTGAGAGTGACTGACAACTATACATGAATACCTGAAGCATTTTGTGACTGCCTCTCATCATTTGCTGTGTGTATTCCAAATAACAGGGCCTAGAAACTCTTGGACTGATGAGTTCATCCAAGTTATCTCAACAGAATGGCCTCAAGTTTCATCCATGTTGTGGCATGTGTTAGAATTTCCTTTCTTTTTAAGGCTGAATAATATTCCATTGTGTGATATACAGTACCACATTTTGTTTATGCTTCCAGGTTTTGGCTATTGTGAATAATGCTGCTATGAATGGATTTTTTTTTTGTAGATAATTATTTTTTATTGAAGGGTAGTTGACACACAGTATTACATTACATTAGTTTCAAGTGTACAACATAGTGATTCAACATTTATATACATGATAATTCTAGGTACCAGCTATCACCATACCAAGCTGTTACAATATCTTGACTATATTCTTTATGCTATACATTACATCCCGGTTACTTATTTATTTTACCATTGGAAGTGTGTACTTTTTTTTTTTTTTGTGAGGGCATCTCTCATATTTATTGATCAAATGGTTGTTAACAACAATAAAATTCTGTATAGGGGAGTCAATGCTCAATGTACAATCATTAATCCACCCCAAGCCTAATTTTCGTCAGTCTCCAATCTTCTGAGGCATAACAAACAAATTCTTACATGGAGAACAAATTCTTACATAGTGAATAAGTTACATAGTGAACAGTACAAGGGCAGTCATCACAGAAACTTTCGGTTTTGCTCATGCATTATGAACTATAAACAGTCAGTTCAAATATGAATACTCATTTGATTTTTATACTTGATTTATATGTGGATGAATGGATTTTTTAAAGGCAATTTTCTACCATTAAATTATCTTGGCACTTTTTATCAAAATCTATCACATACATATAGGTCTATTTCTGGAATTTCTATTTCATTCCATTTATCTATATGTTTATATTAATGGCAAAATCACGCTATTGTGAGTACTACAGCTTTAGAGTAAGTCTTAAAATTAGTGAGCCTGAGTTCTCTAACACTGTTCTTCAAAATTACTTTGGCTCATTTAGGTATTTTGTGTTTCCATACAACTTTTAGAATCAGGTAGTCAATTTCTGCCAAAAAGCTAGCTGGGATTTTGAGTGGGATTGTATTGAATCTATAGATTAGCTTCAAGGAAATAGATAATTTAACAATTTTGAGTCTTTAAATCCATGAGTATGGTGCATTTCTCCCTTTTTGATTTTCTTTAATTTTTTTCAGCAGTCCTTTACAGTTTTCAGTGTACATAACTTCCATGTTTTATTACATTTATTATTAAATATTTCATGGTTTTTGATGTTTTAAAATGGTTTTGTTTTTAAAATTTTAATTTCAAATGTTTGTTGCCATCTAAGATTGTAATGCCAACCCAAAACAGATGACCATCTTTCTCTTCACTCAACTAGGGCAGGTGACATGACTGTAAGAACAGAATTTTCTTTCTTTGGCATTTCTGCTGAATTGCCATTTCTGTAGAGAGGAGTTTGGACCACGGCTACCTAACCACCCAACATTTGTTTTCCTTTGGATCCCAGTGTGGAGAGAATCAAAGCTACATCTAAAATGGCACCTTGGTTTCAAATCCAAGACCCTGACACCAAGTGGTTAAAAGAGAAACACAAATACTTATATATCGTGTGAACATCTATGGAGAGAGAGAATAATGTACAACATTTCCAAATATTTGATTCAAGAAATTGAACTTGCAATGTCTTGAAATAAGTCATTGACCATTGGCAACTGATTCAACCTCCAGCTCCTCTACTCTCCCTGAAGGTCTGGGAGTGGGACAGAAGTTCCAACTCTTTAATCACGTGATTAAGTCCATTGGCAACCAGCCCCCATACTTAGGGGCTTTCCAATAGTCACCTCATTAACATAAGGAAGACACCTTTTTGGCTCTGGTCACTTAAGAAAATCCAAGGGTTTTAGGAGCTCTGTGCCAGAAACTATGATAAAGATGAAATAGATATTTCTTATTATAAATCACAATATCACATCCCACCAGTTCCTGGACTTGCCATGGGAATGATGAAGGAGATATCTAAGCTGGCCTGTGCATACAGTAAAACAAAAATTGGACTGGATCTATACTGTTGGAACTTAACCAAGAATTAGGAGAAGTGCAAATTGTAGTACTCCAAAATCTTACAACCACAGACTATTTATCGTTAAAAGAACATATGGAATATGAACAGTCCCCAGGAATGGGTTGTTCTAGTTTATCTGAATTCTCTCAGACTGTTTAAGTTCAGTCGGACAATATCCACCATATCATAGATAAGTTTTCACAAATGCCTAAGGTGCCTAACTGGTTTTCTTGGTTTCACTGGAGATGGCTGGTAATTACAGGTATGCTTTGGTTAGGTAACTATATTCCTATTATGTTAATGTGTGTGCACAATTTAATTAGTAGTTTAAAACCTATCCATGCTGAAGTTACTCTACAAGAAGATATGTCAAAGAAATAATCAATCTTCCCAGGTTTTCTTCTGCCTGCTACTTCTATAGCTTTTCTTCTTCCTACCTAATCACAACCTTTAAATAGAACTCGTGCCACATGTCGAATTTACCGAGTATCATAATTCTTCCAAGTGGTAAAGACACCTCAAGACAAATGCTGGGCATAGAAGCTACAGGGCATAAATATGCAAAGAAGTAAAAAGCTAACCTTTTCAAACAATAAGGCTTCTCTCTCACTTACCAACTTAACATTTCCCTGTATGGCCCCGGAAGATGACTGGTTAGCCAGAGATGGGTAAGATTCCTCAAGGGAGGAACAACCTAAGACAGGCACAGTCGCAGGGGGGCCATCAGGTGAGAAATTGGGGATCAACAGAGGGAAGGCTTAGAACCTCACCCCCCCTGTTCTGAGAGAAATCTTCTGCATCCGTGGATGTTTTATTGCCCTTGTCTAGCTTGGATTAACACATAGTCTACAGGCACACACCTGATCATCTACATTTGCTCTCTTACAACACTAAACTCTGTTTTCTACCTTTATCTCGTATCTACCTACTTCAGCATTTTATTAAAAATAATAATAATAGAGAAATGTGGTATCCACATATAAATCAAGTTTAAAAATCAAATGAATATTCATATTTGAACTGACTGTGTATAGTTCATAATGCATGAACAAAACCGAAAGCTTCTGTGATGACTGCCCTTGCACTGTTCACCATGTAACTTATTCACTATGTAAGAATTTGTGCTCCATGTAAGAATTTGTTCGTTATGCATCAGAAGATTGGAGACTGACGAAAATTAGGCTTGGGGTGGATTAATGATTGTGCATTGAGTATTGACCCCCCTATACAGAAATTTATTGTGGTTAACAACTATTTGATCAATAAATATGAGAGATGCCCTCACAAAATATATATATACATATATATATATATATAAACACACTTCCAATTGTAAAATAAATAAGTAACCGGGATATAATGTATAGCATAAGGAATATAGTCAAAATATTGTAACAACCTGGTATGGTGATACCTGGTACCTAGAATTATCATGTATATAAATGTTGAATCACTGTGTTGTACACCTGAAACTAATGTAATGCAATACTGTTGTCAACTACCCTTCAATAAAAAAAAAAAAACAGTAAATAAAAAATAAAAAATAAAATCACAATATCACACCATGCAAGCAAGTAGAGAGTGGAGTGAAATCACTGAAGTGTTGGAAAAAAACACCTGCCAACTTAAAATTCTATATCCAGTGAAATTACCCTTCAAAAGTGAAGGAGGAAGACGTGGTTGAGAACAACTTGAAGAATTTAAGAAATAGAATGCATTCTGTACTTGCTTAAAATAATAGCAGTAAGATATTTGAAAATCCTAAAACAGTTCTTAGCAATGATCAGATGTCCTTGACTTCATTTATTCTGATTTTATTATGTATAAAGCCCAGAGAACAAAAAGTGGTGCATGAAAAACATATAGACTGACCTTCGTTTTAATTCTCATTGTTGTGGATATGTAATAATTCTGTTTGTTTTTCAAGCTTACTTGTTAATAATTTGCTATTTTAATTTTTGTAATCTTTTGTGGAATTGTGAAATATTGATCCAACATAAATGTTATGTCAACTTTGAAACTTTTTCATTATTTCTAATGCTATTAGATCTTGCCCATCTATTTAATACAAAAAATCAAGGCCTATTTAATAACTGCTAATTTTTCTCAGTGTTTTAGATAATTACCATTTTTGACAGATTATTCTCCTGTAGTAAATTAAATATTGTTTACTGTGCATTCAAATTTTTTTCTTTTAAAACACAGCTTTGAGAGAAATGAACAAACAAAGCAGAAACAGACTCATAAACACAGAGAACAAACTGTTGATTGCCATAGGGGAGGTGGGGGAGAGGATGGGCAGATTAGGTAAAGGGGATAAACAGGTACAAACTTCCAATTATATACATATGTCACAGGGATGAAAAGTACCACATAGGGAATATAGTCAATAATATTGTGATATCTTTGTATGGTGGCAGTTGGTAACTGTTTATTGTAGTGGGCATTTTGTAATGTATATAATTGTAGCACTTTTCTACATCTGAAACCAATATAATATTGTATATCAATATATTGTACAACCAATATATCACAAACCAATATACTATTATATATCAACCATACTTCAATAAAAAAATGAAAGACAGCTTGGAAATAACTTCTCATTATATGAGTGCTCTTAAAAAATAAAGCTGCTAGGGCACAAAAAAGATGTGAAGGAGAAATAAAGACTTTCCAAGACAAAGCCCAAGAGAAGTAACTGCCAGCATTCCTACCCTGCAAGAAATGTTAAAAGAAATTCTTCAGGCAGAAGGAAAAGGATACAGGTCAGAAACTGGGATCTACATAGTAAAGTATCAGAGAAGAAATACATGAAAGTAAGGTAAATTTTTTCTTTTTCTTTTTCTTAATTGAACTAAAAGGCAACTGTTTAAAGCAAAGCAGTACCGATGTATTGGAAGATTATAGTGTATGGGTAAGTGAAATGAAGACGCAGCATCACAAAGGAAGGGAAGGTACCTGCACCACACAAGAAGAAGACAGTGTTATTTGAAGGTGGATTTAGATTATTTTTAAATGTATATTGTAAACTGTGGCCAACCACTAAATTTTTTTTAAAATGTATAAATGATGTGCCAAGAGAAGAGATCAAATGGAATCATATCAAATGCTCCGTTAAAACCAGAAAAACAGAAAAAGAGAGAACAACGAAACACAAAGAACAAAGTCAATGAGAGAAAACAGAAGTGGCCAATAAGCACATAAAAAGGTACTCAAAATCATTAGTCATCAGGCAGTGCAAGTTACAACTCACCATGAGACACTAATACATAATGATTAGAGTGAAAATTAAAATAAAAATCGATAGCACTGCTGAGGACGCAGAACAACTGAATCTCTCAAACGATGCTGGTGGGAAGGTAAAATAGCACAGCCACTTTGGAAAACAGTTTGGCTATTTATTTTAAAGTTAAACATATACTTACCATGTAACTTGGCAATTCTACTCCTAAGTATTTACCCAAGAGAAATGAAACATGTCCATACAAAGACCTGTACACAAAATTATAGAAATGGAGAACAGCCAGTGGTTATGGATGGTGGAAGAGGATGGGTGAGCAGGAGGGGAGCAGGAATGGCTGTATAAGGGCAACATAAGGGATCCTTAGAGATGAAAATATCCTGTATCTTTTTTTTAACGTATCATTGATGCACAATTTTATGAAGGTTTCACATGGGCAACATTGTGGTAACAGGATTCACCCATATTATCAAGTTCCCCACACCCAAATGCAGTCACTGTCCATCACTGTAGTAAGATGCTGTAGTCACGACTTGTCTTCTCTGTGTTATACTGGCTTCCCCAGGAGCCACCTGCATTATGTGTGCTAATCATAATGTCCCTTAATCCCCTTCTCTCTCCCTCCCCACTCACCTACCCCAACCCTTTCCCTTTGGTACCCGCTAGTCCCTTCTTGGAGTCTGTGAGTCTGCTGCTGTTTTGTTCCTTCAGTTTTGCTTTGTTGTTATACTCCACAAATGAGTGAAATCATTTAGTGTTTGTCTTTCTCCACCTGGCTTATTTCACTGAGTATAATGCCCTCTAGCTCCATCCATGTTGTTGCAAATGGTAGGATTCGTTTTTTTCTTATGGCTGAATAATATTCCATTGTGCATATGTACCGCATCTTCTTTATCCATTCATCTACTGATGGACATTTAGGTTGCTTCCGTATCTTGGCTATTGTAAATAGTGCTGCAATAAACATAGGGGTGCATATGTCTTTTTGAAACAGGGATCTTGTTTCCTTTGGGTAAATTCCTAGGAGTGGAATTCCTGGGTCAAATGGTATTTCTATTTTTAGTTTTTGAGGAACCTCCATATTGCTTTCCACAATGGTTGAACTAATTTACATTCCCACCAGCAGTGTAGGAGGGTTCCCCTTTCTCCGCATCCTCACCAGCATTTGTTGTTTGTCTTTTGGATGTTGGCCATCCTAATTGGTGTGAGGTGATACCTCATTGTGGTTTTAATTTGCATTTCTCTCATGATTAGTGATGTGGAGCATCTTTTCATGTGCCTGTTGGCCATCTGAATTTCTTCTTTGGAGAAGTGTCTGTTCAGATCCTCTACCCATTTTTTAATGGGACTGTTTGCTTTTTGGGTATTTAGGCATGTGAGCACTTTATATATTTTTTATGTTAAGCCCTTGTTGGATATGTCGTTTATGAATATATTCTCCCATACTGGAGGATGCCTTTTTGTTCTGCTGATGGTGTCGTTTGCTGTACAGAAGCTTTTTAGTTTGATGTAGTTCCATTTGTACATTTTTGCTTTTGTTTCTCTTGCCCACAGAGATGTGTTTAGGAAAAAGTTGCACATGTTTATATTCAAGAGATTTTTGCCAATGTTTTCCTCTAAGAGTTTTATGTTTTCATGACTTACATTCAGGTCGTTGATACATTTTGACTTTACTTTTGTATGTGGAGTTAGACAGTAATCCAATTTCATTCTCTTACATGTAGCTGTCCAGTTTTGCCAACACCAGCTTTTGAAGAGGCTGACATTTTCCCATTGTATATCCATGGCTCTTTTATAGTATATTAATTGACCATATATGCTTGGGTTTATATCTGGACTTTCTATTCTGTTCCATTGGTCTATGGGTCTGTTCTTGTGCAAGTACCAAATTGTTTTGATTACTGTGGCTTTGTAGTAGAGCTTGAAGTTGGGGAGTGTCATCTCCCCCACTTTATTTTTCCTTCTCATGTGATTCCATATGAATTTTAGAACTATTTGTTCCAGTTCGTTGAAGAATGCCATTTGTATTTTGATAGGAATTGCATTGAATCTGTAGATTTCTTTGGGCAGCATGGCCATTTTGACAATATTAATTCTTCCTATCCATGAGCACCTGATACATTTCCATTTATTGGTGTCTTCTTTAATTTCTCTCATGAGTGTCTTGTAGTTTTCAGAGTATAGGTCTTTTACCTCCTTTGTTAGGTTTATTCCTAGGTATTCTTTTCTTTTTGATGCCATTGTGAATGGAATTGTTTTCCTGATTTCTCTTTCTGCTCATTCATCATTAGTATATAGAAATTCAACAGATTTCTGTGTATTAATTTTGTATCCTGCAACTTTCTTGAATTCAGTTATTAGTTCTAATAGTTTTGGGGGGATTCTTTAGGGTTTTTTATGAACAACATCATATCATCTGCAAACAATAGCGGTTTAACTTCTTCTTTACTGATCTGGATACCTTTTATTTCTTTGTGTTGTCTGCTGTGGCTAGGACCTCCAGAACTATGTTGAATAACAGTGGGGAGAGTGTGTATCCTTATCTTGTTCCCCATCTTAGAGGAAAGGCTTCCAGACTCTTGCTGTTAAGTAGGATGTTGGCTGTGGGTTTGTCATATATGGCATTTATTATGTTGAGGTACTTGCCCTCTGTACTCATTTTGTTAAGAGTTTTTATCATGAATGGATGTTGAATTTTGTCTGCTGCTTTTTCAGCATCTATGGAAATGATCATGTGATTTTTGTTTTTCTATTTGTTGATGTGGTGTATGATGTTGCTGGATTTTCGAATATTGTACCATCCTTGCATCCCTGGAATAAATCCCACTTGATTATGATGGATGATCTTTTTGATGTATTTTTGAATTTGGTTTGCTAATATTTTGTTGAATATTTTTGCATGTATGTTCATCAGGGATTTTGGTCTGTAATTTTCTTTTTTTGTGGTGTGTTTGTCTGGTTTTGGTGTTAGAGTGATGCTTGCCTCATAGAATGAGTTTGGAAGTATTCCTTCCTTTTCTACTTTTTGGAAAACTTTAAGGAGGATGGGTATTAGGTCTTCTCAATGTTTGGAAATGTCCTGTATCTTGACTGTATCAATGTCAATTATCCTGGTTGTGATATGGTACTATAGTTATACTATAGTTATGGTACTACCATTGGGATATAACTGGGTAAGAGGTACAATGGAATTTTTCTGTATTACTTCTCATAACTGCACATGAATTAACAACTCTCTCAAAATTAAATGCTTAATTTTAAAAATGTAAGGCAGGCTACATGTAAAAAACAAGTAAATATTGAGAAGAATTTTAGACACATACCCATTGCATTAAAATGGTATAGATATAACACAGTAAGTCATCAAATATAGCTAACCATAGATTATTTATGCCAATGGAGGGAAATGAAAGTAAAGATCAATCAACACATAATCTTTGTTTTTGACCTTAGGATAACAGACACGGCTCTGGAAGTCATCAAAGTTATACACACATGCATAACTTTTCAGCAGACTTACATTACTAGCAATCTCTGATCTAGGGTACAAGCACCTCCCCTACTTTTGAACACCTTTTGTTTCCAGGATGATCTTTTAAAGCAATTGATTAAAAAACATATTCTTGACTGTGCCTGAACTATTAATAACTGGGAAAGTTGGTCTTACTGGCAGAAATTATTCAGTAAGTAGTTGAAGACAAGGGAAATAAAGTGTAAGCTGTCTTTACTGTGAAATGTTACAGGTTGAGTTTGTTCTCCTTGGACCTTGTCCCAGCTGCAACAAAGAATTAAAAGGCAGAGATTTCAGTAGTGAGGCTGAGCAAAAGTTTTATTTGAATGCACTCCAGGGGAGGAGTGGGCCAGAGTCAAGGTAGACTAAGGCCTGGAACTTTTAGAGTGAGGGTCTATTTATCAAAACCCAGCTGGGAGACACTTCTTTGATTGACAGGGTGAGGTCATTTGATTGACAGCTCTAGTTATACATTCCTCTTGGTGTGCATGTATTTTCCCAAAATGCACACAGAAAAACCCATGGGGGTGGGGGAGCAAAACAGCAATTTTATTTTATTGAGATTATGATGAGGTGTGGTTTGGGCAGTTCTTGATTTTGTTTGATTGCAACCGTGCTGAGACCTGGCTGGGACCGGCTTGGTCTGGTCCTGATAGGCAAGAAGTTATCTCCCTGGAAAGCCTTTGTAGTCTTCGCATGGGATCCCCTACCTGGGCAGAGTTTGGGAAGTTTTTTTTTTCCTTGAACCTTATCTTCCCCTTCCCCAGATCCTCATGTCTATCTTTCTATCTAACAGAAGGAACACAGAGGGTAATGGATGACTGCTTGAGATAAATAATTCTCCACTCCCTAGACCATTACCACAGAGATGCACTGAGATTATGATTTCTGTTGCTAACAGTTGGTTAACAACGGGGGTGGTTTCCCATGGTTTTTAATAAAGCTAGTGCTGGCCTTGCATAAGAGTCTTTTTGTTTTTGTTTTACATAGCAAATATTTTTATTGAAGTATAGCTGATATGCAATATTATATTGGCATAAGAGTCTTCCTGGTGACCCAGCTGTCATTCAATTCAGGATGCCACAATACTGCACAGTATAATATACAAAAGAATGAAAGTATTTACAACATGTGGGAAATGAGCTCTTCTTCCTCATGGAAAGAGGTGTGTACAGGCATATAAAACACCATATTGTTCAACTGAATGTTTATGTCCTGATTAGCCACCCTTCTGATGACTCTAAAAGGTTTAGCAATGCCTCCTTCAACCTCTTGCTCTCAATTTTGGCTGCATATTCAAATCTCATCCTTAGAAGTCCTGATTTAATAAGTCTAGTGAGTGCTGGGCATTGGAACTTTGAAAAACTGCTCAGATGATTCTAACTTGCAGCCAAAGTGTAGAGCCATGCTCTAAACTTTGTAGAACACAGTCCATATGCAAATGAAGAAACCCTCATGTTGCCATGCTCTGCAAAAATTTACTCTTGACTGACTATATGATCAATATTCTAATTCATAATTCTTTCTTAACTTTGCTCCAGTATGTTTAATAATTTTCAGATGAATTCTGGTTTTCCATTCGCAAGTGTTAGTGCATGCCACTGCTTTAGAAGGTTTTGAAGCATTAGTACAGTTATTTGTCTTCAGGGCCAGGTCTTATTCATGATGACACTGCATATTTAGGCTGTGAGTCAGGGCTCAGTTATCACAAAAGATTTGCCCATTGGTTCATAATTCATGTGGAACCACTTGAGGGCATGGATCTCACATTGCCCTCTCAGGGGCAAAACCAAGGGCATTTTGCTCTAGTGTGTTTGATGACAGGGTTCAGATGCATTGGCCTTAATCACTAAAATTAAATCTGTAGAAAATGGGACTGAAAGATGTTTAATTTTCATTCTAAAATTTTGGTTTAATTAGTGCTCTCTAGTTAAGATGTACATGCATTTGTCTCTGTTTGTTTTTATTGTTCAGTTATTATTCATGGCCAGCTTAAGAAAATAGAATTTTCTGTCTGGAAGTCACTAGAGTTGCCCACAGCAAATGCCCAGAGCCACGTCTGCAGCCGCCTGGGCCAGACTCAGAGGCCCCGTCGGCGTGCAGCTGACCAGCACAAGCTGCTAGGGGTTGCCACTCTAGCAGGAGAAGAAGGCAACCAGCAAGCAAGAAGGGACTTTGTTCTCCCAGCTGACACATGCGCCACCTGCCTACAGCTACCTCTATCGCCATGAAAAGGCAGAAGAATTTGGTCCAGTCCAGAATCACTCAGACAACCCCTGAGAGAGGGCCTGGGGAGATAGATTTAACCAATCTTCCTGAAAAAGAATTAAAAATAAAGGTCATAACCATGCTGATGGACATGCAGAGAAATATGCAAGAGCTAAAGGATCAAGTTGGGAGGGAGAATACAGAAATAAAGCAATCTCTGAAAGGAATTAAGAGCAGACTGGATGAGGTGCAAGAGACTGTTAATGGAACCGATATCAGAGAACAGGGAATACAGAGAAGCTGAGGCAGAGAGAGATAAAAGGATCTCCAGGAATTAAAGAAAATTAAGAGAACTGTGTGACCAATCCAAACAGAACAATATTCGCATTATAGGGGTACCAGAAGAAGAAGAGAGAGAAAAAGGGATAGAAAGTGTCTTTGAAGAAATAATTGCTGAAAACTTCCCCAAACTGGGGGAGGAAATAGTCTCTCAGACCATGGAAACCCACAGATCTCCCAACACAAGGGACCCAAGGAGGACAACACCAAGACATATAATAATTAAAATGGCAAAGATCAAAGACAAAGACAGAGTATTAAAGGCAGCCAGAGAGAGAAAAAAGGTCACCTAAAAAGGAAAACCCATCAGGCTACCATCAGACTTCTCAACAGAAACCTTACAGGCCAGAAGAGAATGCCATGATATATTTAATGCAATGAAACAGAAGGGCCTTGAACCAAGAATACTGTATCCAGCACAATTATCATTTAAATTTGAAGGAGGGACTAAACAATTTCCAGACAAGCAAAAGTTGAGGGAATTTGCCTCCCACAAACCACCTCTACAGGGTATTTTAAAGGGACTGCTCTAGATGGAAGTACTCCTCAGGCTAAATCGATGTCACCAGAGAAAATAAAATGACAGCAAAGAAAGCAGACCAACCAAATATTAATTAAAGGCAAAAAATAAAATCAGCTATCTACAAAAGCAGTCAACGGAAACACAAAAGAGTACAGAATGAAACACATAACATATAAAGAATGGAGGAGGAAGAATAAGAAGAGAGAGAAATAAAGACTCACCAGACTGTGTTTTTAATAGCTTAATAAGAGAGTTAAGTTAGACATTCAGATAGTAAAGAAGCTACCCGTGGACCTTTGGTGACCACAAACTTAAAGCCTGCAATGGCAATAAGTACGTATCTATTGATAATCACCCTAAATGTAAATGGACTGAATGCACCAATCAAAAGACACAGAGTAATAGAATGGAAAAAAAGCAAGACCCATCTATATGCTGCTTACAAGAGACTCAACTCAAACCCAAAGATATACACAGATTAAAAGTGAAAGGATGGAAAAAGATATTTTATGCAAACAATAGAGAGAAAAAAGCAGGTGTTACAGTACTTGTATCAGAAAAAAATAGACTTCAAAACAATGAAAGTAACAAGAGATGAAGAAGGACATTACATAATGATAAAGGGGGCAGTCCAACAAGAGGATATAACCATTATAAATATATATGCACCCAGCACAGGAGCGCCGACAAGTGAAACAAATACTAACAGAATTAAAGGAGAAAATAGAATGCAATGCATTCATTTTAGGAGACTTCAACACACCACTCACTCCAAAGGACAGATTTACCAGACAGAAAATAAGTAAGGACACAGAGGCACTGAACAACACACTAGAACACATGCACCTAACAGACATCTACAGAACTCTACACCCAAAAGCAACAGGATACACATTCTTCTCAAGTGCACATGCAACATATTCCACAATAGACCACATACTAGGCCACAAGAAGAATCTCAGAAAAATTCAAAAAGATTGAAATTCTACCAACCAACTTCTCAGATCACAAAGCTATGAAACTAGAAATAAATTGTACAAAGAAAACAAAAAGGCTCACAAACACATGGAGGCTTAACAACATGCTCCTAAAGAATCAATGGATCAATGACCAAATTAAAACAGAGATCAAGCAATATATGGAGACAAGTGACAGCAACAGTACAAAGCCCCAACTTCTATGGGACACAGGGAAGGCAGTTCTAAGAGGAAAGTATATTGCAATCCAGGCCTATTAAAAGAAGGAAGAACAATCCCAAATAAATAGTCTAAAGTCACAATTATTGAAATTGGAAAAAGAAGAACAAAAGAGGCCCAAAGTCAGCAGAAGGAGGGACATAATAAAGATCAGACAATAATAAATAAAATTGAGAAGAATAAAACAATAGAAAAAAATCAAACCAAGAGCTGGTTCTTTGAGAAAATAAGCAAAATAGATAAACCCCTAGCCAGACTTAAGAGAAAAAGAAAATCTACACATAAACAGAATCAGAAATGAAAAAGAAAAAATCATGACAGACCCCACAGAAATACAAAGAATTATTAGAGAATACTATGAAAATCTATATGCTAAGAAGCTGGAAAACCTAGAAGAAATGGGCAACTTCCTAGAAAAATGCAACCTTCCAAGAATGACCAAGGAAGAAAGAGAAAATCTAAACAGACCAATTACCGGCAATGAAATTGAATCAGTAATCAAAAAACTACCCAAGAACAAAACCCCTGGGCCAGACAGATTCAGTGGTGAATTTTATCAGACATATAGTGAAGACATAATATCCATTCTCCTTAATGTTTTCCAAAAAATAGAAGAGGAGGGAATACTTCCAAACTCATTCTACGAAGCCAGCATCACTATAATACCAAAACAAGGCAAAGACCCCACCGAAAAAGAAAATTACAGACCAATATCCCTGATGAATATAGATGCAAAAATATTCAACAAAATATTAGCAAACCGAATTCAAAAATACATCAAAAGGATCGTACACCAGGACCAAGTGGGATTCATCCCAGGGATGCAAAGATGGTACAACATCCAAAAATCCATCAACATCATCCACCACATAAACAAAAAGAAGGACAAAAACCACATGATCATCTCCAATAAATGCTGAAAAAGCATTCGACAAAATTCAACATCCATTCATGATAAAAACTCTCAACAAAATGGGCATAGAGGGCAAGTACCTCAACATAATAAAGGCCATATTTGATAAACCCACAGCCAACATTGTACTGAACGATGAAAAGCTGAAAGCTTTTCCTCAGAGATCGGGAACAAGACAGGGATGCCCACTCTCCCCACTGTTATTCAACATAATACTGGAGGTCCTAGCCATGGCAATTAGACAAAACAAAGAAATACAAGGAATCCAAATTGATAAAGAAGAAGTTAAACTGTCACTATTTGCAGATGACATAATATTGTACATAAAAAACCCTAAAGACTCTACTCCAAAACTACTAGAACTGATATCGGAATACAGCAAAGTTGCAGGATACAAAATTAACACACAGAAATCTGTGGCTTTCCTATACACTAACAATGAACTAATAGAAAGAGAAATCAGGAAAACAACTCCATTCACAATTGCATCAAAAAGATAAAATACCTAGGAATAAACCTTACCATGGAAGTGAAAGACCTATACCCTGAAAACTACAAGTCACTCTTAAGAGAAATTAAAGGGGACACTAACAAATGGAAACTCACCCCATGCTCTTGACTAGGAAGAATTAATATCATCAAAATGGCCATCCTGCCCAAAGCAATATACAGATTTGATGCAATCCCTATCAAATTACCAATAGCATTCTTTAACGAACTAGAACAAATAGTTCAAAAATTCATATGGAAACACCAAAGGCCCCAAATAGCCAAAGCAATCCTGAGAAGGAAGACTAAAGTGGGTGGGTTCTTGCTCCCCAACTTCAAGCTCTACTACAAAGCCACAGTAATCAAGACAATTTGGTACTGGCACAAGAACAGAGCCACAGACCAGTGGAACAGAATAGAGACCCCAGATATTAACCCAAACATATATGGTCAATTAATATATGATAAAGGAGCCATGGATATACAATGGCGAAATGACAGTCTCTTCAACAGATGGTGCTGGCAAAACTGGACAGTCACATCTAAGAGAATGAAACAGGATCACTGTCTAACCCCATACACGAAAGTAAATTCAAAATGGATCAAAGACCTGAATGTAAGTCATAAAACCATAAAACTCTTAGAAAAAACATAGGCAAAAATCTCTTGGAAATAAACATGAGCAACTTCTTCATGAACACATCTCCCTGGGCAAGGAAAAAAAAAGCGAAAATGAACAAGTGGGACTATATCAAGCTGAAAAGCTTCCGTACAGCAAAGGACACCATCAATAAAACAAAAAGGTACCCTACAGTATGGGAGAATATATTCATAAATGGCAGATCGAATAAAGGGTTGACATCCAAAATATATAAAGAGCTCACACACCTCAACAAACAAAAAGCAAATAATCCAATTAAAAAATGGGCAGAGTAGCTGAACAGACAGTTCTCCAAAGAAGAAATTCAGATGGCCAACAGACACATGAAAAGATGCTGCACATTGCTTGTCATCAGAGAAATGCAAATTAAAACCACAATGAGATATCACCTCACACCAATAAGGATCGCCACCATCCAAAAGACAAACAACAAATGTTGGCGAGGTTGCAGAGAAAGGGGAACCCTCCTACACACCTGGTGGGAATGCAAATTAGTGCAACCATTGTGGAAAGCAGTATGGAGGTTCCTCAAAAAGGTCAAAACAGAAATACCATTTGACCCAGGAATTCCACTTCTAGGAATTTACCCTTAGAATGCAGCAGCCCAGTTTGAAAAAGACAGATGCACCCCTATGTTTATCGCAGCACTATTTACAATCGCCAAGAAATGGAAGCAACCTAAGTGTCCATCAATAGGTGAATGGATAAAGAAGATGTGGTACATATACACAATGGAATATTATTCATCCATAAGAAGAAAACAAATCCTACCATTTGCAACAACATGGATGGCGCTAGAGGGTATTATGCTCAGTGAGATGAACCAGGTGGAGAAAGACAAGTACCAAATGATTTCACTCATATGTGGAGTATAAGAACAAAGAAAAACTGAAGGAACAAAACAGCAGCAGAATCACAGATCCCACGAATGGACTAATGGTTACCAAAAGGGAAAGGGACTGCGCAGGAAGGGTGGGAAGGGAGGGATAAGGGCAGGGAAAACGAAAGGGGGCATTACGATTAGCATGTATAATGTGGGGGGGCATAGGGAGGGCTATGCAACACAGAGAAGACAAGTAGTGATTCTATAGCATCTTACTACACTGATGGACAGTGACTGTAATGGGGTTTGTGGGGGGGACTTGGTGAAGGGGGGAGTCTAGTAACCATAATGTTCTTCATGCAATTGTAGATTAATGATAATAAAATGAATTTTAAAAACCTATTAAAGACTTTAGCTAGAGTTCCATGAACTGACTCTAGGCAGGTGGGAGATGAAGAGGATATTACTTAAGGGAATAGAAAAAAAAAGAATAAAGCAAAGAAACAGAATGCTGTGTCAGCAAGCAACAGAAACATATTTTGGCTGACTTGAGTAAAAAAAGTAAGAGGAGGAGCAAGGGGAGAGGGAGGGAAATGGATTAAGACAGAGACGGAGAAGAAGAAATTTATGAGAAGGTCTTAAATCCTTCCCAGAATCACTAGGAAGCCACAAGAAGGAAACCAAGGTGGGTAGGCTCAAAGGGAGACTCTGCAGCCGAAATCACAGGTAAAAAATTCACACCTCTGAGCTGTTTGGTAAAAGGCATCCTGGCCATTTCTGCTGGTGCAGATGGCCCAGACATTGGCCTTTGCAGTGGCTCTGAAGCCATTGCTGCCCAGCAGTAAGTGGGAAGCTGCTACCACTGACACAAAGCATGTCCCTGTTTTTGGTGACACTAGTTCTCATTTCAGAATCCCTTGTGGAAATGGCTGGCCTGAGATGTATTGATGTGGTAGGTGGCAGAGTTGGGACAAAAGAATTTTCAGCTTCTAAAGCATTGTATGGGCCTGCCTTTCCTCAAACCCAGAATGTGAGAAATCCCCCCAACACGCGGGATGTTGGGCAGCCAAAATAACATCAAATGTCTTCTATAAAGTATTTTTTAAATTATGGTATCATTAATATACAATCACATGAGCAACATTGTGGTTACTACATTCCCCCCATGATCATGTCCCCACCACATACCCCATTACAGTCACTGTTCATCAGCATAATAACATGCTACAGAGTCACTACTTGTCTTCTCTGTGCTATACTGCCTTTCCTGTGCCCCCCGCCTACATTATGTGTGCTAATCATAATGTCCCTTAATCCCCTTATCCCCCTCTTCCCCCCACCCTCCCCAATCCATTTCCCTTTGGTAACTGTTAGTCAGTTCTTGGGTTCTGTGAGTCTACTGCTGTTTTGTTCCTTCAGTTTTTGCTTTGTTGTTATATTCCACAGATGAGTGAAATCATTTGGTACTTGTCTTTCTCCACCTGGCTTATTTCACTGAGCATAATACCCTCCAGCTCCATCCATGCTGTTGCAAATGGTAGGATTTGTTTTCTTCTTATGGCTGAATAATATTCCATTGTGTATATGTACCACATTTTCTTTATCCATTCATCTAATGATGGACTCTTAGGTTGCTTCCATTTCTTGGCTATTGTCAATAGTGCAGCGATAAACATAGGGCTGCATCTGTCTTTTTCAAACTGGAGTGCTGCATTCTTAGGGTAAATTCCTAGGAGTGGAATTCCTGGGTCAAATGATATTTCTATTTTTAGGGTTTTTTTTTGGTGTGATTAATCTACATGAGAAACATTATGTTTAGTAGACTCCCCCCATCACCAAGTCCCCACCACACACCCCATTACAGTCACTGTCCAGCAGTGTAGTAAGATGCTACAGAATCACTACTTGTCTTCTCTGTTTTGTACAACCCTCCCCGTGCCCCCCTACATTATGTCTGCTAATAGTAATGCCCCCTTTTCCCCCCCTTATCCCTCTCTTCCCACTCCCCCTCCCCAGTCCCTTTCCCTTTGATAACTGTTAGCCCATTCTTGGGTTCTGTGATTCTGCTGCTGTTTTGTTCCTTCAGTTTTTTTCTTTGTTCTTATACTCCACAGATGAGTGAAATCATTCAATACTCATCTTTTTCTGCCTGGCTTATTTCACTGAGCATAATAACCTCTAGCTCCATCCATGTTGTTGCAAATGGTAGGATTTGTTTTCTTCTTATGGCTGAATAATATTCCATTGTGTATATGTACCACCTCTTCTTTATCCATTCATCTACTGATGGACACTTAGGTTGCTTCCATTTCTTGGCTATTGTAAATAGTGCTGCAATAAACATAGGGGTACATCTGTCTTTTTCAAACTGGGCTTGTGCATTCTTAGAGTAAATTCCTAGAAGTGGAATTCTCAGGTCAAATGGTATTTCTATTTGAGATTTTTGAGGAACCTCCATACTGCTTTCCACAATGGTTGAACTAATTTACATTCCCACCAGCAGTGTAGGAGGGTTCCCCTTTCTCCACAACCTCACCAACATTTATTGTTGTTTGTCTTTTGGATGGTGGCCATCCTAACTGGTGTGAGGTGATATCTCATTGTGGTTTTAATTTGCATTTCTCTGATGATTAGGGATGTGGAGCATCTTTTCATGTGCCTGTTGGCCATGTGAACTTCTTCTTTGGAGAACTGTCTGTTCAGCTACTCTGCCCATTTTTTAATTGGATTATTTGCTTTTTTTTATTGAGGTGTGTGAGCTCTTTATATATTTTGGATGCCAACCCTTTATTGGATATGTCGTTTATGAATATATTCTCCCATATTGTAGGATGCCTTTTTGTTCTATTGATGGTGTCCTTTGCTGTACAGAAGCTTTTCAGCTTGATATAGTCCCACTTGCTCATTTTTGCTTTTGTTTCCCTTGTCTGGGGAGATATGTTCATGAAGAAGTTGCTCATGTTTATGTCCAAGAGATTTTTTCCTATGTTTGTTTCTAAGAGTTTTATGGTTTCATGACTTACATTCAGGTCTTTGATCCATTTTGAATTTACTTTTGTGTATGGGTTTAGACAATGATCCATTTTCATTCTCAGACATGTAGCTGTCCAGTTTTGCCAACACCATCTGTTGAAGAGGCTGTTATTTCCCCATTGTATCTCTGTGGCTCCTTTATCATATATTAATTGACCTATATGTTTGGTTTAATATCTTGAGTCTATTCTGTTCCACTGGTCTGTGGGTCTGTTCTTGTCCCTGTACCAAATTGTCTTGATTACTGTGGCTTTGTAATAGAGCTTGAAGTTGGTACGCGTAATCCCCCTGCTTTATTCTTCCTTCTGAGGATTGCTTTGGCTATTCGGGGTCTTTTGTGGTTCCATATGAATTTTAGAACTATTTGTTCCAGTTCATTGCAGAATGCTGTTGGTATTTTGATAGGGATTGCATTGAATTTGTAGATTGCTTTAGGCAGGATGGCCATTTTGACAATATTAATTCCTCCTACCCAAAAGCATGGGATGAGTTTCCATTTATTAGTGTCCTCTTTAAATTCTCTCAAGGGTGTCTTTTAGTTTTCAAGGTATAGGTCTTTCACTATAAATTGTTTAAGGGCTTATTTGACCTCAATATCAGGAAAACCTAATACAGGGTTATATGTATATATCTGTATCTCTTTAAGGACAATATCTAAGTAGTAATTAGTTTGCTTTTCTCCTCATTTCTCTCCCTTGGGCAATGTTAGATCCATTTAGTTTTCTGTCTCTGATCCCTAGTTTTCTGGGTGTCACCCATTCTTGCATTAAACGTGATGTGGATCCATAATTAAGCCAAAATGCCTCTCCCTTGGTGTGTTAATTCAATTAGTCTCAGCCCTAGAATCCCTGCCATGAGGGAGAGCACTGCAAACACTCAGGTGTGCTTCGTCCAGGAGCAGCCGGACATGTCATGAGCTGTGCTCCAGGAGCAGGCTCCTGACCCACTGCCACTATCCCTTTCTTTAGGCAAGTAAGTCAAGTGAGGAGCTTTGGAACTTAGGTGCATGAGGAAATAAATTGAGCTGGGGCACCACCAGCTACCCAGGGGAGTCGCATATCTACTTCTATCACCTGGAATCTTTGTGGTACATTGAGACCATATGATGCCCCTTTAATGCTTGCTTATTTTCAGCTGGTGGACAGTCCTCTCCACAGCTGCATATAAAGAACATTACCTAGTTGGGCTCAGAATCTTTGCAAAGCTGATAAACCCAAAGATAACCAGGCTCATGCCAAGAAATGCATACTGGTAGTGGAACCAGAGTCCTAATTTATTGATTGCAATGAGAAATACATCTGTCAGGCATGTCAGAATAGAATTCAGTTGGCTGGTTGTCTCTTCCTTTAGAAAAAATGTCTAGTTTATAAAGGAAGGGTTGCTTGGAGAGAGGACAAAACTTGGGCTGGTGTGATGGCTTCATGGATGTTAGGGACCAAGGTCCTCATCATTCTGTTTCACCATCTCAGTGTGTGGCTTCCATCTTCATAGTTATTTCATAATCTAAGGTGGCTCCTGGAGGTTCAGCCGTCACATCTATGTTGCGGGAAGAAAAGGAGAAAGGGGCAAAAATGACTCCCCTTCGAGATATATCAGATTTCATTAAGGAGCCTTCCTCCATGTCTATTAAAACACTATCATTTTATCTTGTGGGCCAGAAATTGGTCATATGGTTAATCCTTGTTGCAAAGGAGGCTGGGAAATATAGTCTTTTCCTCCATCTGTCAATGTGCCCAGCTAAAAACCCACATTCCATTATGAAGAAGAAAGGAGAGAATGGATGTAGTGGTAAGCAACTAGCGATTTCTTGAAATACCTACCCCATATGGTTGTTAGGAGGATTGGTATAATAGGTAAAGCACTGATGTCCTCCAAAAAATTGGTCATAAACAATTATATTGACCCACAAAAGTTTCTGGCAATTGATACCCTTGATTTTTTTATGTTTGAGGGTAATATCCCTTCAGTTGTATTAATAACAACACTGTCATGAAGTAACTAAATATATAATAATAATAGCCCTTCTTTGAATGCCTTTTAGGTGTTGGCATCTTAAAGGCACTCTACATGTACTAGTTCAATTACATTTCACAACTGTCCTTAGGTAAGTATAAGCACCTCTGTTTTATAGGAGAAGAAACTGAGGTTTCAGTAACCAGCCAAAGGTCACATACAAACAGTAGTCTAAGAATCAAACCCTAAATGTGACTCTATCTGATGTAATGCCTCCCGACATATTAAAGAGAACAAATTGTAAGCAAAATGAATCTATAATGCTATCACCTGGAGAAAATACATTCCATTTTACCTCTGGTTTGTATGCATATAGCTGTTTGATATATAGTTGTAAGTATGCATATCACTTTGTCCTCAACTGTTTTCATCTTATGAAATAGCTTAAACACTTTCTATGTTTTGAATTTTCCCAATTATTTTATCTTTTGGGTGTCACACTATTAAACCTCTTCTCTGATGTGGACATTTAGGTCCCAACTTTTTAATAGAATGTTCATGGAAAATGGCAGCAGTTATTAGCATCTTTGCATTTTTTTTCTATGTCTATTGAGTTATTTCCTGTTAACTTTTACTTGCGGAAATAATGGCTTGAAAGATAAAAACATGCTTATGGTACTTGTCACACGTTGCAATATTATTTTCCAAGAGGTTGTTTTAGTTTACGCTGCCACCAGAAAAAATGAGTGGTTCCTCAACACTGCAAGCCTACCAGCAATAGAGTTTATATAGAGAGATATAGGTAAAAAGGTAGAAAATGGTGGAAAACAGTATCTCAAAGTAAGGCTCAATTTTTTTTTTTTTTTTAGTAATGGTAAATTAAAGAAAATCTTCAGTTTTCAAAACCAGTACAAAACTGGTCCTGTGTTGCACAGGAAAGAGCAAACATAAGTCAAATTGTGATTTTTTTTGTGTGATTAGATAACAAAGGTAGATTTACAGTGAAGTTGAAGAAACTTAAGCTTCAGGGCCTCTTGGTTGAAGATGGGCCACTTCCGATGCCCTGGGAGATGCTCTAGCAATGGCCTTAGGTTTTTGTGAAAATTTGCTAGCGTAAGATATTTCAACTGCAATATGTTATGACTATTTTCTATTTGGTGGTTTTTTAGTAAACTGACTCATTTTCTCTCTCTCTCTCTCAAAAAAAAAGCATGGTTTCTGATTAGTGTTCTTTTTTTGTGAATTGCCAGTTTCCACTGTGCAAGTACTCCCTCCATGTCTGATTTCAAGCTACCAATAGTTTTAACAAGCACATTATATAATTCCTGAATATGTAACAATCAGCTCTTAAGTACAGACAGTACTGCCTGTCCCTCTGATACATTTCCCTTCCTTCTTTGTGTTGTTGGTTTAGCCGGCACAGTCATTTTGGGATTCTACCAAAGGAAATTCAAGTTGGTGTTGCATTGAGATTAGACTTAGTGGCATGTATTTATGTGGGTTGAAGGCACTTTCATATTTATTTAAATTATTGATAGACCTCTTGGAGTAGGAATAGGTTCCAGGAATATTCCTACCCCACTGTGCTGACTTGGAGTTGTGCCTGGAATATGCAGGGCCAAAAGTCCTATCTTGATATGAAAGTGTGCTACAGGTCCTCCCTGAAGTATGTAGGTAGTGAAAGAGAAACAAGATTTGAAATGCTTAAGAGTTTTAAGCTGGCATGTGGAAAATGATTGGATATGCAAAATTGTAAGGGAAGGATTTGGTTCTTATTGATGCCTAGCTAAAATATTTCTTTCCTGTTAGGAATAAACTTGATAATACAGCTATAAAAGTTCTAACAATTTCTTTAAAGGGAAGTATAGGCATAAATCTGTACTAGCCTTTTAAATAGCAAGTGCATCTAAGCATGAATTGCTACACGTATGTATCACAATATATGGATCATATTTTAACATGATACTGAATAATGAGTTGTGAAGCTGAAAGAAAATTTTCTCAACAGTCCTAAGTTAAGAAGCAAGCATTAATCATCCATGCTAGTGATGCTGGGGTTCTAGTTCACAAAGCCAAAGAATGAGCTTCACAAACACTCAGGGTGGGAGAGCAAGATACAGGCTTTTATTTAGAGATAAAGTGAAAGGACAGAGCTCCTTGCTCACGCCAGGAGGGGACAAGAGAGTCCGGGGTGGTGCATTGTCTAGGGGTTTTACAGGCAGTTGAGGATTTTTTGAAAACATGAAAAAAAGCTTAGGGGTGTGGACTTGTTAAGTGGTCCCAGAATATTTAAAATTAACTTAACACAAACAACTTCCTGCTCTGATGATTTCTCCCTGAGATACCAGCATCTTGGTCTGGCCACATATGAAACAAGGCCACACATTTGTAGTATTTTTCCTACATGTTTGCCCACATACTTGTTGATCCCTTCCTCATGTGACAACGATTTTGTAGTACCCTTTTCTCTAAAGAGGGTATAAATATAATTCAGCCTGTCCTCTAGTAAGACAGGGACCGTGGGTGTAGTCAGAGTAGGGTGAGAGCCCCTACTCCTAAGCGTCCAATCTTTTCTCAGCAGCATGGGTGCGCCTGCGCAGCGAGGCTCCAGACTGCTCTCCAGCGCCCGACCACTTCTTTTTCCTGCCCTCCTCGGCTTCCCCTGCGTTCGTGCTTTTCCCACCCCGGACTCTCTTGTCCCCTCCTGGCGTGAGCAAGGAGCTCTGTCCTTTCACTTTATCTCTAAATAAAACTGTGACCTGCTCAGCCCCCAAGGTGGGCTGAGGTATTGTTTGCTAGCTAAAGAGTAAGTTAAGAATTTCTAACGTCTTAAGTTCTTGGGTATTAAAATGCAATTTTATCTTTAGGGTGGAATCCTTCTTGCCTTTTACTGTATGCCTGGGCTTACGTGCTAAATTAGTTTGCCCAGTTTGCAAAATCACCTCATCAGATCTGAAGGAGGAAAGACAGCACATAGGCCTGGGCCTTTTAGCATGCTAAGGTGAATCTTACACATGATTATAAATGAATAGCATAATAAAAACATGTGCTACTCTTCTTTATCTGGGGAATATTAACTGATCTCACTGAAGAATGACTCTAGAGCTGAATGTTTAACACAGAGTTTTGATAGGGGGTTTCCTTGCGTGTAGTTACATTGCTCTGACTGCAAATATCCTGCCTTGCTTTTTCAGGAGGCCCTCACCCTACTCTGACTACAGCCACGGTCCCTGTCTCACTAGAGGACAGGCTGAATTATATTTATACCCTCTTTAGAGAAAATGGTACTACAAAATCATTGTCACCTGAGGAAGGGATCAACAAGTATGTGGGCAAACATGTAGGAAAAATACTACAAATGTGTGGCAGGCATTACTTAATAAACATGTTACATGGAAAAATATGAAATGAGATGCATACATTGCATGAATTGACCATACACAATAATCTAGTGCCCTTTTGGTCTCTCATAACATTGATATTTTGCTGGATTCCAGGCTAGATGTTTTATAGATGATCCTACACTTTGAATACATTTGATTCATTCTTCATGGTTACATTCACGTTAAACACTTTCTGTAAGACTATATAGGTGATGTTCCTTTTACTAAGTGGATAGTATCAGGAGGCATATGATTGCCTCTTATTGGTGATGCTACTTTTGGTCATTTGGTTACATACAAATAAATCACACAGTGACTGTGTTCACACTGCAAGTAAATTATCAGGCAAGGCTCAGTGTGCGCAGCAGGAGGTAGTCGCTTTCTCAGGCTCTGGGGAAACTCGTCCAACTACGCCTACAATACTGCCCGCCCGCGTCTCTTTTCCCGTAAAATTAACTCTCAGAACCAGAGAGCCCCTACTCCTAAGCGTCCAATCTTTTCTCAGCAGCATGGGTGCGCCTGCGCAGCGACGCTCCAGACTGCTCTCCAGCGCCCGACCGCTTCTTTTTCCTGCCCTCCTCGACTTCCCCTGCGTTCGAGCTTTTCCCTAAGGGGTCAACACAGAGCGCCAAAGGCGAGTCCGCTGGAAGGCCGGGGGTGGGGCGCGGCGGGGCGCGGCACGTCAGTGGCCTTCCGGGGGAAGTCCGCAGCCTCCTGAGCAGCTGATTGGCTTTCAGGCTGGCGCCTATCTCGGCCCCCGCGCCAGTTTCGGGCTGGTTGGCGCGGAATCGGGATACTGTGCGTCCATGGCGCCTGTGCACCGCGATGACTGCGAGCTGGGGGCGAGCGGTGAGGGGCGACACCGGGCACAGGGTGCCGGGTTGGGAGTGCGGGCACCGTGGCATGATTATGCAGGTGGGGCGGGGGACTTTGGGAAGAGTGTCTCTTTTAATTTTTCGTATGCGCGCTCCCGGGTCGTTCCGGGATTCTTTTTGGGCGCGGACCTAGGTCTTCCCGGGCTGGGACCTTTAAGGCGGGGCTTCCTTGCTGGGCCGTTTGCTCCTGGCAAACCGAGCAACCCTCCTGCGGGTCTTCTTGTCAGGGAGCCTGCTTCACCTCTGTTACTGCAGGTCTCTGGACCTAGCCTGTCTTTCTTTTGGTGAGTCGCGTCCCACGTGCTGGGCACACCTTCATCGAGACTGTCCCGGGTGAGGCAGTCTTGGCTGAAAATATTTCTCTACTCCCGCCCAAGGATAATACCCTTGAGGTCTAGGGCAGAACGGATCTACGCCCTCCCCTTTATAGAAACTCCTAGGAAATTTGTTACGTATTGTAACTAGGCAGGAAAGAAAGCTATACGTTGCTGTCACCATAGGTACAAATTCGTTTTGTTTTTTCAGGAATGGGTTTCTACTTTCTGCATTAACAATTTTTCTTTCAAATTCTATGGAAAGTTCCTCAAGTGCTGCATAGAAATAGCATCCACAATCTAGTCATCTCTGGTGAACCCTCTTAAAAAATGCATTAGTTCCGCAGCATTTCGTATGCCCTGTATATCATTCCGTTTTCAGTGGTAATCTTTTATTGCCAAAAATAGAATACAAAAATGCAAATGGCTTTGCCTGATTTCTGATTTCTGAACAGTGAGCTAAAGTGTGACTTAACTTCAGTGAACTTCTAACTTAAAATCAGATGCTTCATTTTATTTTTGAGCTCAACCTTCACATCTCCTGTCACTCAAATATATCACCATTAATGAGAACCTGCTTCCTAATCAGCTTCCTTTGCATTCACCTAGTTGTGAATCACATATTTCAATTTGTTCTCCCAGCCTTTCATTTTTTGAGACGTTTTATTTTGGAGAGTCAGCTAGCCTGGATTACAAATGGGATGTAGGATGTGAGTACGTGAACAGTCTTTGCAGCCCTCCATCAGTGATTTGCCACTAAGCCCTTTCTTCACCCAAAAAAGTGTCCGTCTTCTGTGAACATCAAGAAATCACTCTTTGGAGGGTACTGTGTAATCTTGAGGCCTCTCTTAAGTCATAGTGTTGATTAAGTAGTTGCTGGAGACGCGTGACTGGAATTTTTTCTTTGAGCAGACTGAAAGACGGTTGCAGGCCAGTGTCCGCCTGCTTTGGGGGAGGATGGGGTACCACACACGGTCATTTTGAACCAAATATTTAAAACTTTTATATCTGGATCATTTTCCTGCTTGTTCTTTTTTGCTAGCTTACTTAACATGAAGCATTGGAGACAGATTCCAAAATGGAAAATCTAGGCCTCTTTTTCTCTTAAGTATTAAAAGGCGGGGTACCTTGGCAATGGCAGTGAGGAGTTGAAAGGCCTGTAACTATCTGCTGTTATATATGGAAAGGGATGAGGGAGAGTTCAGTGATTTTTTTTTAAAGGTAGGGGTTCATTCATTTGTTCATTCAGCAAACATTTATTATGTACCTAGTAGGCAGTGACATTCTGCTAGGCTGTGGTGTTACAGGGGTGGGTGAGTTGGACATGGTTTATGTCTTCATGGAGTTGAGATGGCAGACATAAAATTATATGTAATGCTCTACTGAGGCTTCCCTGAGAAAACTGCTCTGCTATAGTTTTGCTTTCTAGAAGCTAGCCCATGGTACTGTTAGGTGTGGGGGGTGTGTGTGTGACTACCCTACATCTCACACACACACACACACTCACTCACTCACTCACTCACTCACTCAAACATTAAGTGAACTTTTCCTATATTGCTGAATACAAAGTAAGCCAGCCATCTTCATTTAATCCTTAACAACTTTACGAAGCAGATGTGGTTATCCCCATTTCACAGGTGAGGACCCTGAAGCCCTGCGTTAGTCAGAGACCTTAGGTGTAATATACAGGAACCAAGTCTAGGTGATGTAACAAATTCCATTTATTAGAAGGATATTATGTTGTTCACAGAAACTCCTGAGGGCCTGGAGAGCCAGTCTGGGAGCTGTTTAGCCGGAAACAGTGATGAAAGTCATGCCACAAAACTGGTCCTGTGAGGAGGTCATTGCCAACCACAGCCAAGGACTTGATGTTATAGCTTGTACCTTGGGACATTGCTGGCACTGTGGCCCCAGGTACCCAATCCTGCAGCTGTTGCTACTTCTAGAATATTCTTTTAGCCAACCCCTTCCTTTGTGATAGTAGCTTCTGATTTAAGTAAGGTCTGAGCAGGTGTCCCTAACTGGTAGAGCCTATTTTATATGTCCACGTCCTGTCAGCAAGGGTATCTGGGAAAGAGTATCTGCCTTTTCAGTTTCTATAATGGGATTGTAGTGGGACTGTGTGTCCCATCAAGACTTATAAGGGGGGAACTTCAGAAACAGATTGAGATGCTGGGCAGCTTAAAAAACAGGACAGCTATCCAATGCAGCTCAGAGGTAAACTGGTGTTCCTACGTCATCCAGTAAGTGGCACAGCCAGGTTATGCTGCTTCTCCTTAATCTCCTTTCTCTTACTTCCTCTACATCTCCTGTCAAATTTACCTTCCACAATGACTTTCTCTGGAATTCTGAATAGACCTTGAATTTTCATCCTTTTACAATTTGGCTCATGCTGTTTCCTCTGCTTGTGCCACTTTTTACCCTGCACTCTGATGGTGAAATTCAACTCCTCTTTCTGGGTATGTGTTGGCAACCACCCAGATTTTCCAGCAAAATTAACAGCTCTTCTACATTTCCTCGGTGCTGTGTTGTTGCCTCTTATATGGCTCCCTGTTTATATGATGGTGGGAGCATCAGGTCCTTTTGCTTTACTTGACTGTGAGTCCCTTGAGGACAGGCAATTCTGTCTTCTATCTGTCTTAATTGTATCCCATGCTCAGTGGTCATGTTCAGTAGTCTCTGAAACCTTTGCATGTAGGCCTGCTCATGATTTTTTGAAATCATTTGAGTGACACTCGAGATTTTGTGGCTGTCATCATTAAGTACCTTCATTCCTTAATTTTTACTTAATGTTTTTCAGAAATGGATTTTAAAGTCAAATGTGGAAGTCAAACAGTAGACTGAGATGTTATAAAGAGAGATTCCATTTCCAGAAAGCTAGAAAAAAATAAGATCCCTGATTATGCTTCACCTTTGAGATATAGTTTGCAACAGTTTACTGCCAGCATTTGGTACATGTTCTAAAATTGCATCTTTTATTTTAGTCAAACACGTCATCAGACACCTTAATGTTGTTATGAACTTTCTAGTGGGTTTGGAGCTTTTGGGATGCCTCTTATCAATACTACTTTTCTGTGCGTACTCCGTTTTATAAAATAATTAGCACCAGTCTATTTCACAAAGCCTAATTTCACAAAATTAGTCTATTTCACAAAGATGGCAGCCATGCTGAGCCTAACCTCAAGGCTAGCAGGCAGCCCTCTCTGGCTTGACTTGGTCATTCATCAGCTGGTTTATGCAAGTCTTAATTCTGTGGATGAAATCTTTTCAGTATGTGTGCGAGGTGGTCAGTTGGTAATGACCAAAAGCATGAATAATTCAGAAGTTGAAAGAGCGAACACTGAGGCCTGCTGGTATTTCAGTAATTTTTGACAAAGCACATTTTAATCTTTGTAATTTTTCACTGTTATCCTGTAATGTCATAACCAGCTGAGGGAGGCCTGGAAATCAGTGAAGGAGTCAAGAATCTCCTAGGAACCACCTTTGCTAAATTCTCCCCCCCACCCCAACTTAATGGCCTTTAAAATTCCAGATACTTTATCTGAACCTCTATTAGGGCATATGTGTTACTTCTAGAGACTGTTTTAGAGTTAGTTGCTATCCTCCCTTTTTAGAATGTAAGTTTTGTGAGTACACAGACCCTATCTTTCTGATCTTCCTCTCCCAGTGCCTAGTACTTAGCAAAGAGCAACTGCTTTGAAGCTTTCAAATGTTGATTAATAGAATATAAAATGAATTGTTCTTTTATGACAACTTAAGGCCTGCCATTTCTGATGGTAGGGTTATGGACTGATGGCTGTATCTCCTCCCTAGTGTCTCCATCGAATGATCAGTTGAATTTGGAATTTTCCTCATTTTGGAAAAAATGTTACTTTCAGTTGTTTTAACTTGGTCTTAGAGGAAATTTTTGGAGAGTCACAGGAACTGCAGATAGCTTTGTGAACTATTTACCTTATAAAAAGTATCCATTGGTATAATATTAAGGTTGTGTGTTACTATTGGCTAGAAACTTTGCTTTTGAGGGAAGATGGCTGACAGTTTTGTAAAATCTCATGTAAATTTGGCTTTTTTCCAGCTGCATCAGATTCAGGGAGTTTTGTAGCTTCTCGATCCCGGCGAGAAAAGAAGTCAAAGAAAGGGCACCAGGAAGCTCTAGAAAGACTGAAAAAGGCTAAAGCTGGTGAGAAATATAAATATGAAGTAAGTAACCATTTTTCTGTTTTTCCTCCTGTGCTTCATCTGATTCACAGCCTGTCGGGTAGTCAAGTCGTCTTTGTCACTGATTAGAAATATGCATACATTTCAAGTTTGTTGTAATGGTAATTTTTAAATATTGAACAAGCGTGGACATGTGGATTTACAGATTATAGTGACTACTCTGCCCTTAACGCTCCTTCAAGTGTAAGGAGCCTTACAGTAAGAGTAAGGCACGTTACAGATGCTTTTAAAATTCTGAAATGAAAGTAGCTCTATATAGTCTTGCCTTACTGAGCACACTGCATCTCTGGTAAGTCCCATGGCTTTGTTGAGGCAGTGTAGAGATGCTTTTACTTTTAAGTCTAGCTAAGTACTCATCCTTGGAGAGAATTGTTCTTCCTGATTTCATTTGCAAGGGGACCTGTGGTGGGGTCTTGCACCTTACTTCTGCTGTGTCTTATGTGTACGATTGAATGTGATGCCCTTCTGGCTGTGTTTCTCTATTGTTTATGGCCTTCAGGTTAAAAATAAATAAAACAGTGGTTATCATACACACAACATTGTCTAGCTTCACTTCAACGCACTCCCAGAGTAACTTAGCTGCTTCAGGGCTAGAAAGTTATTACTTAATGATAGAAAATAACAATAACAAGTAATACTCTCTTTGGCTACCACTGTTCTAAGTGCTTTTGCAAATATGTTCATTTATCTAGTCCTTCCAATAAATGTATCAAGTTAGGTACTATGATTAACAGCATTTTGCAGGTGAGCTATCTGAGGTCACAGTGGAAGAGCTTTGATTGAACCCAGGCAGTCTGGCTTCAGAATGTGCTTGTTTAACCATGTCCTATACTGTATTGGGCAATTAAGCAAGTAGAAGAGGATTTTTGTCATTTGGCTCCATTCATTCAAGTTAAGTGAATCAACCAGGTGGTAAAGGGTTGTTAAAAGGAATACAGTAAAGGGGTAAAGCATTTTGGATATAGGTACTTCTGTAAAGGAGTTCTGTGGGGCATTTCACATGTTGACACAGTGTGAGTGATTTAATCACTGATGTTAATTGCGTGGCTCTAACAGTTCATGCTGAGCTGTAGCAGTGTTTTTAAAGATAGAGTCAAAATTACTTCTTACTCAAAGTGATTTTTAAAAAGTTTTCTGTTATCTTTTGGTAGTATATAAGTGAGTTGCTTAAATAAGAGAGAAAGTATGTCTCAAAGTATGTCTTCAGCCAACAAAAATAATCTTGCCAGTTCCCTCCCTCTCAAAACAAAATAGATCAGAAATATTCATGGGACTAGTTTGTGTTTGGGTTGTCAGAAACTTCATTTGGTAGGGCAGGTGATTACTGTTACCAAATGCTGAAGGGTCAGATGGTAATTGCCAGTGATCCCTGTAGAATAAACAGGAGGGGAAAACTAAGCCTAATACTGTAACGTTATAAGCCTTGTAGGTGTAGCAGGAATCCAGTCAGCTCTGCCCATCGGGCCCAAGGCTCTGTGTGTCCACGTGTTTTTTTCCTACTGTTTTAGCTCTTTGGGTGGAGTTAGTCATTTCCTTTGCCCCACCTCCTCACTTGAAAAGGTGAACTCTCCAGAGAAGGGGGGAGTTTTTCATGAAGTAGCTGAAGTTCTTGTTAACCAGCCTGCTAAATTGTCATCTGAGTCCATGCATGGCCTGTCACCATGACCCTGAGGTGGTGTGCATTGTTTCGATTTGTTACTTTAATTGTGCTGAGCTAGTCGGCTCTATTCACACCAATAGTTCATGCTTTTCTGGACCCCTGGCCATCGGACAGCTCGTGTGATTAGAGGACTTGCCCTTCACATAGCTCAGCATTTAAGTCTCTGCAGTCTCAAGATCTGAGAATGGTAGGGGATCAGTGTAATGCAAACAGGGGTCACTCAGAAGCCATTTCTGGTGTACCTATAGAAGGAGTGTCTCTATTTTGCTGATTTTTGGAGGGGGAGGTTTTCCTTTTGAATTACATTTGGTTGGTCGAACAGTTACTAAAATTATCATATATTTGTAGGGCAGCATCTGTTAGTGGAGAAGGAGGTGGCATGCCTTATAAGTTTGCTGAGTACAGGCGAAACCAGTCTAGAAATTACAAGTGAATAATCCCCACAGCAGCTAATGAAGAATTGGCTATAATTCAGTTTGTTTTTTTCTGAAGTAGATGAGTAATTGATGGTGTGACAAGTGTATTATGCTAATGGAATCATTTAATATCTTATGTTAACACCCACCTAAAAGGAACACTAAGTTAATTGATGCCTATTTAAGGAAAACCTTGTGGTGGTGTTGAATGTCAGAACTCAGGATTTGGTGGCAGCTACTCCTTCAGGCTGCCATTCCAGTTTCAATTTGACAATTTCTTCATCAGAATTGTTTAACACTTTCACTCCATTTGAAGCTCTCTCAAACTTGTGTGATGGCAGGTTGAGGACTTCACAAGTGTTTATGAAGAAGTTGATGAAGAACAGTATTCGAAGCTGGTTCAGGCACGCCAGGATGATGACTGGATCGTAGATGATGGTATGTGGGCAGAAATGGCTTGCCAGGCACTGTGTTAATTGCTCTTTGTAGATTTTCATGTGGTGCTTGGGCAGATGTAAGGCACTGTTAAGATCATACCTTTGGTTTTGGATATTCCCCCAAATACGTTATTTGATGGCACAGAAGCAGAACAATAGAAAGTTATTTGGGGGCATTTGGGAGAATCCAGGCACATAACCTCAGGATATAGTATAAATTCTCTAGGAAATGACTGTGTAGGATTTGGGAGGAACCACGTGCCTGTTGAGGGGGTGTGTCGGATAAAAAACTGCCTCACAGAATGGCTGTGAGGATTGTCCGAAGCTACATGCAAGAAGAGTAACTTGAGCAGTGGAAAGTGGCAAAGGTTGGTCCTGATGTTCTTACGCCGCTGTGGCAAGCTCACTAGTTCTCGTTTGCAGGGTGTGACTTGGTGGGCATGTGAATTCTGACCGTAGGGAGGGGTGTAGAGAACACCTGCGACTGTATTTATGTTTTTACTTCTCTAATTGGACTCAGCTGTATTGCCAGTTTTCCCTGGTAGACTGGTGCTTTCCTGGGCTCTTGGTGCTCTTGATTCTTTTACTTTTTATTCTTCTGGTAAGAGTAAAACTGCTGCAAAGCATTGCATTGTGGCAAACCTTGAATCTGGGCTAAATTATTTCCCTGGCTCACTTAGATAGGCATAGTATGTATCCTTCAGTTTTGACTCAGAAAACCTGCTGTGTTTCATCTGACACCTGTTTGAACAGGATTCTGCTGCACTTAAGATTGGCACAGGCTAGGAGAATATGTGAATGGGTTATAAGAGGGTATTTTTTGTCATGGCAAAAATATTAGCCACTTTTAGAAAATTGATCCTGATATTAAAGTTTGTTCCTGCAGATGGTATTGGCTATGTGGAGGATGGGCGAGAGATTTTTGATGATGACCTTGAAGATGATGCCCTCAATTTACACAAGAAAGGTACCTACATTTTGTTTCTTTTCAAGAGAGTGGCATTTTGAGATTTGAAGCATTGTTTAGATTTGATATTACTTGGTACTTTGACACAGCTTCTTTTAAGGGAAAAGGACCTACCTACCACAATTGTTTTTATGTATAGAATATGTTCCGATATTGAGAGAAGCGTAGTTACATAGAAAATTAAATATAAAAAGCAAAACCAGCACCAGGAAATGAAGTTTCATGTCTTTCTTAGCCAAAGAGTTTGATGTTTTATTTTGGAATTTTCAGTCCTGTGGTCATTTTAGACTTGCCTCTTTTGAGGGCTGCTACAATAAGTGATGTCTTTTAATTCCTACTGAAATGATGTGTATGGAATTTTAGCTCTGTGATAGTAGTACAGTACAATAACACTGTTTAGAACTTAGAGTAATCAGCTTGCTTTGTTTAGTTGAGATTTAAAATGATGTGAATGAATGTGTCAGATTTCCTTAGCTATACAATCATTGGCAAAAAAATTTTTTGAGTAAACAAGCCTGATTTATTTCCTATAAAATGAGAAGGGGAAATTCTCTTCAGTACTTTTGTTTGTTCAGTTATTACCACCAAGTGGTAGATCACAGGTCAGCAAACCATGGCCCACTCAACAGCCTTTTTATTTTTAAACAGCTTTATTTAGATATAAGTCACATACCGTACATTCACCTATTGAAAGTGTACAGTTCAATGGCATTTAACATTGTCCCAGAATTGTGCAGCCACCACTGCAATCAGTTTCACATTTTCATTACCCCAGAAGGAAATGCTGCCGGTTACCATCCAGCCCTTGAGCTAAGAAGGGTTTTTACACTTTTAAAGAGAAAAGAAGATTATAAAGAACATTCTTTGCATTCAGCCTGAGAGAGGTATATGTGGTCACAAAGCCTAAATCTGTGCTGTTTGCCCTTTTTAGAAAGTCTGGACCCTAATTTGTATTGTTAACATTTTGCAACATTTGTTCACCTTGGCCCTATTCCCCCTTCCCAACTACACACACAACACACACAACACACACAACACACACACACACACACACACACACACACACACACTCTCTCTCTCTCTCTCTTTTGGTTTTGGTGGATCTGTTGAGAAAGTAAGTTGTAGGCTCCAGGACACATCACCTCTGCATGCTTTAGCCGTGACCTCCTAAGAACTAGGACACCTGTCTCTTAGCTTCAGTGCCATTTTCATGATACTATCTAATATGTTGGCCATATTAAGATTTCTCCAGTTAGCCCAGTAATGTCTTGTATGGCCTCTTTTTAAAATGGAGAGAGCACTTTGGTTTTTGTGTCTCTTTAGTCTTCTTTCGTGTAGAACAGTACCATCCCTCTGGCCTTTTCTTGGGTCTTTCATGATGTTGACTTTTTTAATAAAAGTATCGTTGATATACAATCTTATGTTGGTTTCAAATATACAGCACAGTGGTTCAACAGTTAGCTCTATTATTAAATCCTCACCCCCTCCAGTGTGGTTACTATCTATCAATGTTACAGGATCTTTAGATATTGATATTTTTAAAGCAACCAGGCTGGTTTTGTTAAATGTCCCACAATCTGGGATTTGCCTAATTGCTTCTTCAGGTTAACTGTTTTGACAAAGATAACAATATAGATGAAGTTGAGTCTTTCCCACTGATCAGATCATGGGCACATAAGGTCAGACTGTCCCATAATTGGTTGGATCTTTTGGTTAAGATGATGTTTGTCAGATCCCTTCCTTATAAAGTTACCTTTCTACCTTTGTAATTAATGCAAATATGGGGTCAAATTTGAGACTGTGTATACATTCCTTTTCCACACCAACTTTCCCCAGTGCTTTCAGTATCTACTAATGATCCTTTCTCTCCTCTTTAAAATTATCACTAAAATTATCTCATGGATTTATGTAAAATTGCTGTTACAATTTAGTATTGATTGTCATAATTTTTCTTCTTGATGTTCAGGTTATCCCAAATTTGGTAGTGGGATGCCATTTGAGCTGACTTCTGTGTCCTTTTGACATGACCCCATCAGTCTTCAAGCATTTCCTTGCTGTTGGGGCCAATAAGATGTTTCAGGTTCTCCTTGTATTATTTCTGTCCCAGACCTGGAGTCAACCATTTTCTCCAAGAGTCATGGTTCTTTTTAGTGGAGAATGGTGTTCAGATCTGGGGGTTGGATATGTTCATTGCTACTGGGGTATAGTAGTTTCTAGGCCTTTTCAGTGAACAGCATTGGGAGATTTTATATATATCTATGTCATGATTTCCTACTGTGACATTAGATTCAAATCCAACACCACAAAGTTCTTTTTTTTTTTATTAGAGTATCATTGATACACAATCTTTTAAAAAATTTTTTTTAAGGTATGATTGATATACACTCTTATGAAGGTTTCACATGAAAAAACAATGTGGTTACTACATTTACCCATATTATCAAGTCCCCACCCATACCCCAATGCAGTCACTGTCCATCAGTGCAGCAAGTTGCCAGAGATCCACTATGTGCCTTTTCTGTGCTACACTGTTCTCCTCGTGATCCCCCACACTGTCGATACACAATCTTATGATGGTTTAAAATACACAACACAGTGGTTCAACATTTACCTCTGTTATCAAGTCCTCACCCCCTCCAGTGCAGTCACTGTTCATCAACATAGTAAGATGCTAGTCATTAACTGTATTCTGTATTCTCTGTGCTGTACTACCGTCCCTGTGACCAATCTATATTGTGATTGTGAATTATTATGCCCCTTAATCCCCTTCTTCTACCACCTTCCCTAGGTCCTCCTTTCTCTTTCCCAATTCTTTATTTGTATCTACCTTCACCTCCAGTGAAAATGCTTGTCTTCTAGACTCTACACAAGAGAATGTTAGAAATTTAAGAATTATTAAATCAATGTCTCTACCAGTGACCTTTCTAGGTAAAGGTTTTAATTTCTTTGCAGTTTTACTCGTAGGCATATATCCTACTAAGTATGTATAGTCAGAGTATTGTATTCAGAAGGTATATGAAGAATTTTTTTTTCTGTGTGCTCTATTATCAGTTTGTTACAGAGGTTCATTTGTTTTTGTTAACATTTAAGGTTTTAAAAAATTATTTGGTTTTAATTTTAGTTTTTGTAAATTGAATATTATAAAACATTTTAATGATTTAAGAATCAAAATGATATCAAGAGAGAGACTCAGGTAAACCTTAATTCTCACCACTATGCTTTCTACTTCATTTTGACCCATCTCCATAGGTAACCATTTAAAATAGTTTCTAATTACCCCTTCTGTGTTTTCTTTTACAAAAAAATAAGTATGTGTGTATTTTTTTAATGTGGCATGTTATTCATTCGTTGATTTATTAGTTAAATTACAATATGTGGACCATTATCCTGGTTTCTGCCGCCATGTGTAATGTAGGCACTCTCTCCAGTGGTACTGTCTGTTAGCAGTGTGGCTAATTGTGTATTCCTAGTTTTTGTGAGGTCTGGAAGAAGGGATTGAGATGAAACAATGCACTTTTTCATCTTCCCTAACTGAGGAGCCCCATGTTAGAGTTCTGGCTATGTTGTGAATTGTATCAACTTGAGTGAGTCCCATCTCTTATCTGGACATAAGTTTTATCAGCTCTAAATGAGGTGGTTGCACTGGACAGGATGGTTCTTGAGGGAAGGACCCACATCACGGTCGTGTCAGTGCCAATTATGCCAGTAGCAAGCATAAAGGAAGTATGTAGTATTTTTTGAATAAATGGAGCCATCTGTGTTTCCATGATCATTCTTGCTACCTCTTCCCATGAATATGTCAGTAAAGAGAATGACTTGGCATTCTGAGGAGAGGTAATCTTAGAAATCTTTATTTGGTTCTTTGCCACCATTTACCCCCAAGTCCTCAGTGTTCCAGTGCCCCTCACGGGGACCCCCTCACAGTGAAGTCCCCAGATCTTAGGAAGGGAAATGGATTTCTGCAGTCCACTTTAAAGACTTAGAAGAAATTGTAGAGTTTTGCCTAGAAGGAAAAGGTCAACTCTTTATGGTGTGGATCCTGGAATGTTTTCAAATAGAGATGGAAAAATATCAGCTAAGTCTCAATAAAGAAAAATCAGTGGGAAAACAAATTAAAGAGGTCAGAATGGGAGCACGCACTTAAATGTAGAATTCTATCTCAAACGTTAACTCTTATTTTTTCTGCTGTTTCTTTTTGTCCTTCTATCTAAATCTTACTAATGTACAATGGTGACATTAAAGCCTGATTATGAAACCTTCCTTGCTATTCAAACCTCTACTAACCTTGTTGATACTTTATATTAGGACCTCTCTTTTGTATACTAAACCTTTTGACTGTGTTTTCAAACTGCCAAATGATCTCAAGAAAAACACTCTCCTGTCTTAGATTTTCTCATACATGCCATACAAACCTTTTCACAGTCTTAGAGGCACATGGAAAAAATGTCTTTTTTTACTGTGGTAAAATACACATAAAATCTATCATGTGACATTTAATAATTAATAGTATTTGCAACCATGACCATTATCTGTTCCAGAACATTTTTTAAAGATTTTGTTATCATTAATCTACAATTACATGAAGAACATTATGTTTACTAGGGTCTCCCCTACCCCAAGTCCCCCCTACAAACCCCATTACAGTCACTGTGCATCAGCATAGTAAGATGTTGTAGAATCACTACTTGTCTTCTCTGTGTTGCACAGCCCTCCCTTCCCCCTCCCCCCACATTATACATGCTAATCATAATACCCCCTTTCTTCTTCCATGCCCTTATCCCTCCCTACCCTCCCATTCTCCCCAGTCTCTTTCCCTTTGGTAACTGTTATTCCATTCTTGGGTTCTGTGATTCTGCTGCTGTTTTGTTCCTTCAGTTTTTCCTTTGTTCTTATACTCCACAGATGAGTGAAATCATTTGGTATTTGTCTTTCTCCGCTTTCTAGAACATTTTTTATCACTCCAAATTGAAACCCATACCCATTAAGCAGTCACTCTTCAGTCTCCCTTCCCCCAGCTCTTGGCAACAACTAATCTGCTTTCCATCTCTGTGGATTTGCCTGTTTTGAATATCTCAGATAAATGGAGTGATATCTCAGATAAATGGGGTCTTCCTTTCATAGTGTCTGGCTTCTTTCGTTTAGCATAATGTTTCAATGTTAACTCATGTAGCATGTGTTAGTACTTCATTCCTTTTGATGGTTGAATGATATTTCATTGCATGGATATCTCACATTTTGTTTATCCGTTTATTAGTTGATAGAATTTGGGTTCTTTCCACCTTTTGGTTATTGTGAATAGTGCTTCTGTGAACATTAGCATACAAATTTTTGTTTGAACACCTGTTTCCTATTCTTTTGGTATGTACCTGGGAATGGAATGGTGTATATGTGTGTATTTTTTATTTCTTTTTCTTTCTTACACCAAAGATTTTCTGCAGTGTTGTATGGATGTGTCATGGTGTATTCAAATGGTTTCCTTGAATGGACATTTAGATTTTCAGTGATTTGCTATTACAGATAGTACCTCACTGAATAACTCTATGCATATGGTGTTTTCCTCAAGGAAAATTCCTAGAAGTGAGATTGCTGGCTGAGAGGGTAACTACATATGAAGTTTGATGAGCTGTTACTACAGGAGTTGTCCCATTTTACACTCCCATGAGCAATGTCTGAGTGTCTGTTTAGACCCCATCACCTCACTAACAGAGTGTATTGTCAAGCTTTTGAATTTACCACTCTCATATGTGAGAAATGACATTTTAGTGTGGTTTTTTCATTTGCATTTTCTTTATACATTTCACATACATTTCTTTTCATAAAACTTAATAGCTGTTTATGTATATTTTTATGTGAACTGTATGTTTGTGTTTATTGCCCACATTCCTTTTGGACTTTTGGACTTTTTTGTATCAGGGAATTTTTTTTACCAGGGAAATTGGTCTTTTACCTGCAAAACATACTGCAGAAATTTTCTCCTGTTTTGTCTTTAAATTTGTTTCTGGTGTAGTTGAATTTATCAGTCTTTTTTTCTTGCAAATGGGTTTTGAGTCATAGTTAGGCTTTACCCATACCTAGGTTAGAAAGGAATTTGCCTTTTTTATTAAAGTACTTGTATAGTTTCCATTAAAAAATTTTTGATCTGTTATCTTTTTGGTGTTCATACTGGTTTACTTCTGTACAAAGGGGTAGCCAACACAACTTATTAGAAAGTTCATATTCTCCCCACTTTTATTATATGCTAAATTTCCTTAAGTGTTTGGGTCTTTTTCCAGACCATTTTTGGTTTCATCTGGTCTGTCTGTTCATATGGCACTGTCACACTGTATTAACTGTTCATTCTAGGTCTTTTTGAGGTAGAGACTATTCTGGGATGAATCAGAAAGTGAGAGTAAAATTGTCTGGATTAGAAGAGTTCGTAGGTGATTTACACACGGCCAGAAGAGAAACACAGGGCACAAGTTGTTCTTTACTGAGCAAGTGTGTCTGTGCTGTTTAGTGTTGCTACAACATGCTGCATGTACCTAGTTGCTCTTCCTTATAAAATGGAAATTAGGATGCTACAATATTGTAACTGGTAATACTGTTTTTTCATAGTTCAGTTTTCCTGTCATATTCAGTGTAAAAAGCACTAAAATGATGATCTCATGAAGGCCACTAGGCTAATCTGGTTCCAGATGAGCCTGATCTTTTTATTTCTGTGGGGAAAAACAAAAAGACCCTACCTTTTTAAAAGCTTTTTATTCACACTAACAATAGCAATTAAACAGTCACACTTAATAACACATACTGATATTTAACTAGTATTTCATCAGCTTCGTAATAACATTTGGCCCAAGTTTTCCTGAATTAAGCTCATTTTAAAGATTCTTCCCTGTGTGCCTTGTATAAAATCTCATATTTTTGTATTTTGAATTCTTAATGCTTTTCTTCTTATTCTCACATCTAGAGGGCAGGGGACTAGGCTTTTAGTTTTCCATTTTGATTTTTGCCAGTGCATGTTTCTAAATAATTTATATTCCAACAGGAGAAGATGACAAGTCACGAAACAAAACCAAGAGGAATGTGAGGAACCCTGTGGTGACTAAGCCAAACAATATCAGGTCAATGTTCATTGCTAGTGCTGGGAAGAAGACTGCAGATGTGAGTTTCATGGTTTTCTTATATTTTGTCTTTTCCTTGTCAAAGTGATTTTAATGTTTGTTATAGATAATAGATTTCTCAGTGAATTTAGATACCTCAGTGTTTAGAAGTTCAAGATAGAAAAGAAAGTTGGATTGAAAAGCTGACCTGACTGTTTATTTTGGTGATGAGCAGGAGGATTGTGGAATGAGGGTGAATAGAGAGGATGTGAGAGCCCTAGGTTGAGGAGTTATGTGTATATGCAGGTGGTTGTTAAGATCTGTGAATAGTGGTTGAGCATGCAGAGGGAGGACTGACGAGGCGAGGACCGACTGGTTGGGTTCTTCTTTTCATAGACATGTGGTCTGGGTGAAACTGTGAAGTGCAGGGCTTTCTCACACTACCTTCTTTTCTAATTTCCAGAAAGCTGTAGACTTGTCCAAGGATGATCTGCTAGATGACATTCTACAAGACCTGAACACGGAGGTAAGTGAATCTCCAGTTGTCAAATATGCAGGGGACATAGGCTGAAGAAACAATTCGGTAATTATACAAAACACCGTTGCTAGAATCAGAAACAAAAGATTCAAAAACAACACAACCAACGAAAACACCCATAAAACAAAATTTAAAAAAAACCTTCAAACTGGCTTCTTCTCATCATGTTAGGTCAGTTTCCAGCTGTTGTAAGCCGTGCGATTGTGTAGATGGGGCTTCGTGGGGGTGTGTTTGAGGTAGTGAGCATACACATACGAGTCACTTCTGGGAATGCACACTGCTTTGTGTTCTCTTGCTGCAGTGCATGTTACCAAAATAGATTGAAGCCTGTCAGTCTGCACAATCAGGCGTGAGATCCTCTCTTGTATTCTGAATGGGGTGAAGGAAGAGCCGGTGAGTTGTCCCTGAGGAAACTCAGACGGGCTCAGCTGCACTGGGATTTTGCAATATGGCTCTTTCATGTAAAGACTAAACTCCCTGAGAGGTGTGCTTCTTTCTAAATGACCCTTCATTAAAATGCCTAACACCAACACCATATAGTGCTAGCTTGACGATTTTTAAATGGAATGTTCTGAAAGTGTAAGGAAAAAGTATGTCATGTTTTAGAAAAAAATTGGTGAGGGGTGGTTGCAGTATCTATTCTGGTTGTCTAGTGAGTCTGTGGTATTGTTGCCATAGTAACTGGTGCGTGAACATAGATCTCTAGGGGGTGCAGGAGAGGGGAAAAAATGCTTTGCTCCTTGGGCATCAATGGGGGAAGAAACGTACTTTTTCTGTCTTGTGGTAAACCATGCATGGCAGTGAATGTCTGCCTTACTCCTCTTTCTAGGCACCCCAAGTAACTCCACCACCTGTAATGATACTGAAGAAGAAAGGGCCCATTGGAGCTACTATGAATCCTTTCTCTGTGCACACCCCCAAGGTAAAGTGTGTGGAAGTACCTTTAGTCTTGGTTTATATGATTGCTTAAAACTTACTTTGTTGCTTTTCTGTGTGAGGGAAGTGCCTTTAAATTTGTTCCTGATTTTTGTTTTAAATTAGGACTCACATTTCATTCTGTAGTTCCATCTATTTCAAAAATAGCATGTGCCTGCTTTTTCTTATAGTAAATTTTGTAGTAACTGGTATGTGTTTATTACAGTTATTACAACTGCTAAATGCAATGATTTTCCTCCTGGAAACAAGTGTTTTTTTGTCAACCTAGGTAACAGTAAAATAATTGAAGCTGTTGCATTACTAGTACGTAAAATCATTTTATAAATGGGAACTGTCATTATCTCTGGTCAGAGTAGGACAGTTGGGTATTTTTAGTATGTAGGTCTAACTGATTAAATATTTAAAAATGTTTACAGGCAGTTCCTTCAGGAAAAGCTGCTTCCTCTGTCTCAAGGAAGGAGCCTCCATCAATTCCTGTTCCTATTAAACATGTTGAATTTGCTGGTAAGTCTGCTGTCAGGCATAAGTGTAGGGGTTGTGGAGCAGTTGCAAAGTGCTGTCAACGGAGGCCCCTTGAAGTAGGAAGTGGAGGCAATTTTGAAGGTATTGTGAAGTTTAAGTGTGAAAGATTTGATTTCACAGCAGTAAAAGTTAAAAACACCCGCTTTAGAGATTGAAGAGAAATGCAAATAAAGCGTGGGAAAATGGGTAGGCTGCCTTTGCTGTGCTGGGGAAGCCTTTGTGCTCCATGGCAGCAGTACATGATGGGAATGTGTGATGATGCTTGCAGGAGAGCCAGTGGCCGCTTTGCGTACAGATGACGATGAGTCTGGGGCAATGGATTTTGAAGATGGTGACTTTGATGAGCCCATGGAAGCTGAGGAGGTGGCCGTGGAGCCTGTGGTGGCCAAGACTGGGGATGAAGAGAGTGAGCCGGTGGAGGGTGTGAAATACGAGGCAGATTATGGGACTGGGACCGCATCCTACTTGTAAGAGCATTTTATGACTTTTCTGTCAAATAACCCTGCAATTATTCTGGATTTTGAAAGGTTTTTGAAAATGTGATTTCTGCAGAGGAAGTTTTCTCCCAGAAGTCTCTTCTTGGGACATGGATCAGGAAGATGACAGTACTTTCTCAGCTCAGGAAGTTCAGGTGGATTCCAGTCATCTCCCCCTGGTAAAAGGAGCAGATGAAGAACAAGTGTTTCAGTTTTATTGGCTGGATGCTTATGAAGATCAGTACAGCCAGCCAGGTAACCACACATATGCTAAATGTGTGTCTAATACAGAAGAATAGCACCTTTCCCTTAAATGCTTTAGTGATTCTAATTGGTACAGGTTCTGCCCTTACATACAGGCGTAGTAAGAGAGCAATGCTCATTCATTGTAAAATGCATGAGCACCCAGATGGAAAGGAGCTGCAGTGTGAATGATCCTTAAAGGTGATTTTTCTAAAAACCAGTTATATATGGTTTTGGAATGTGTGATTGTTGTTCATCTTAGATGCATCTGAAGTTACAGTTAGGCACTTTACTTTAAATGGAATCAATCATTACTTTGTTCTTTTTTCAATATTGACTAAAATATTGTGCCTATCTGTTGTGCCAGTCACTGAAAGGGGGTGAACAAGCTGGACAGATTCCCTGTCCTGATGGAGCATCCATTCCAGTGGGGTGAGAGTGGGTGGGGGGAAGTAGGTGCTAAATACAGTAAGTTGATAAATGGTGTAAAAGCAGACAATTGGGGATGGCCAGGGAAGGACTGTCTGAGGAGATCACCATTGGGCTGAGACTGACGGCACAGTGCAGAGCTGAGCAAAGAGTATTTCACCCTGAGGAACCAGCATGCACAGAGGCCTGGCGAGAGAAAGGAAGAGATCTGTGTGGTTGTAGCACAGTAATTAAGTGATGAGATTGGTAGACAATGAAGTTGGAGATAACAGCAAAGGCTAAATAATGAAGGACCTTGAAAGCCATATTAAGAAGTTAAGATCTTATTCTAGGAGCAGTGGAAAGGTGGCAGGGATTTTAAATGGCCAGGGGTGGGGCAGGGTGGGGGTGAGACATGGTCATATGGTGGGTTTTCATTTTAAGAGGAACCCTTCGGTTTGTGTGAGAATAGCTCTGTGGGTGTGGGTGTGGGTTGTGGGGCTGGAATAATGGGGTTGTGGGGAAGTGTGGAAGCCCTGGGGATCAGTCCAGAGCACGTGTGCTAGTTGCTTGGACTAGTGGTGGCTGTGGAGAAGGAGAGAAATGAATGCATTTAACATGTCTTTTGACATGAACTTGATGGATTGATGTCCATCAACAAGGGTTGACAGAAAGGAAGAATCAAGGATGATTCCCAGGTCCTTCTAATGAGCTGATACTGTGATACTCAGAAAGCCAGGAGGCACTCCAGTTTTCTTCTGTGCTCCTTTGAGGCCTTCTCAGCATGGCTGGGCATAACAAATTCTACTGGATTAATATAGAATACAGTATGCACCCTTAACCAGAGTTGCCTTTATTCAGGTCTGTTTCTGGATCTGAGGGTATGTGCAAACTATTTTTTAAAGTGGTTTCTTCAACGCTGCATCTGGTAAAAATAGAGGGAGTATTTAGATGTCAGTAAAGCAAGTGAATGAGTAAGAAGAGTCAGTATTAACTGTCAGGCTTGAAGGCCAGATTTACCTTAGAGACACTCAGGCACTGACTTTTTTAATTGAAGCAAAGTTGACATAACATAATAATTTCAGGTGTACGACATAATTGACATTTATATACATTATGAAATTCTCACCGTGATAAGTAGTTACCATCTGTCACCAAAGATATTACAATATTATTGATTGTATCCCTATGCTTGTACCTTTCATCCCCATGACTTATTTTACAACTGGAAGTTTGTACCTCTAGATCCCCTTCACCTATTTCGTTCATTCTCCCCCTACCCCCTGGCAGCCACCAGTTTATTGTCTATATTTATGAGTCTCTTTCTGGGTTTTTGTTGTATTTGTTCATTTGTTTTGTTTTTTAGATTCCACATATAAGTGAAATCATATGGTATTTGTCTTTGTCTTATTTTACTTAGCATAATACCGTCTAGGTCCATCCATATTGTCACACATGGCAAGATTTCATTCTTTTTAATGGCCAAGTAGTACTCCATTCTGTGCATATACCACATCTTCTTTATCCATTCATCTGTTGATGGACACTTAGATTGCTTCCATATCTTGGCTGTTACTGATTTGTATGGTGCTTCTGTTTTTAATTTTTCGAGGACCCTCCATACTGCTTTCCACAGTGGCTACACCAGTTTACATTCCCACCAGTAGTGCATGAGGGTTCTCTTTTCTCCACATCCTCAGCAACACTTGTTGTTTCTTATCTTGTTGATACTAGCCATTCTTGCTGGTGTGAGTGATACTTCATTGTGGTTTTGATTCAGGCATTGACTTTTGTCGGAAAGACTTTAATGATCTCTCAGAGGAGAGGCAGAAGCATTACTATTCTTCAGCTTATCAAATATGTAGGATCTCTTGCAGAGACACTTGAGTAGCAAACTGCCATTGTTAGTTTCTTAGGTAAAGAGACAAGCAATCTTAGAAATGGTGCCTTACTTACTATTTGAGCTAGGGCAAGACTCTCTCACTTCTTTGACTACAACATAAAGTCCACATTCCTTAGCAAGACTTCTGATGCCTGCCATGTATGACTTTTGTGCCCTAGAAATAGTTCCCTGTATGTACTTACTGTTCTTTATGCCCTTTGCTCATTGAGTTTGTCTGTCTGTAATGCTCTCCCCTGGCTCTGCCCGGATGTGATCCCCTGGAAGTTTCCCTAGTCCTCCAACTGGCCTTAGAGCCAGCCTGTGACCCCATCATACCCTTTGCAGTGTAGCATTTGTCGTCTTATTTTGGTAAGATCTGATTCTGTGTTTTTCTTTTTCCAGAGTCTTTTAGTTCTGGGGAGGCTGGAACCTTTTATTTCCAGCTTTCAGTATGATACCAGGTGCATAGTAGGTGTTTAATAATTGTTCATTGAAATAAACTGTGTAGTGATCAACAGTCCTGTAGATGCCCATGAAAGAGAGTCAGAGTTGCATTTGCTGCTAATGCTGAGTTTTCCTCTTGAAGCCTTGTGGCAGTGTGGGGTAAGAGTGGGTGATGCCAAGGTGGATAATCTTGTGCCCCCCACCCCTGCCCATTAATCTGCATAGAAAACAACGATTGCCAGTGTCAACTTCCAAGGATTAGAACCTTAAGAAACAACAACTGTCTTTCTTTGCTGTGTGAAAAAGAGTTTATGATTTTCACCTTTTGTTTACTGGTTGTTATTAAAAAACAGCATTATGTTCTGCAGGAAAAGGTCCAGAGTTGTACTGTTGACTAACGTAGCCACTGACAAATAAATGTAGCTCTTTAAATTTAGATTTAAATTAATTAAAATGAATAAAATTTTAAATGCAGCTTTTCAGCCTTTAGCCACATTTCAAGTGCTCAGTAGCCATATGTGGCTAGTGGCTTCCAGATCCATGGATGGCAGTGATACAAAACAATTCCATCATCACAGAAATTTCTATTGACTAGTGCTGGTCTGTATAATAGGTGTTGGAGGTTAAGATTGAGGTATTGAAGCAGAGATATATTTGCAAAGCATCCAATTAATGGTATGTATTGTTGAATTCCTGGGACTAGCCATAGTCATGGATAGACCTTTTCAACTACTATTGGGAAACAGTTTGTAATTCAAAGAGGTACCAGTGTGTTATTGGTCTTTCTTCCAAATGCTAAGATAAAAGGAAATGTCTAGTGCTGGAGAAGACCTCAGAGATCATCTAGTCTAGTTACTTATAGAGGAGGAAGCTGAGGTTCTGAAAGACAGAGGGGTTGGCTCTTCCATGACAGGGTTCTGGGCTTCTTACCCTCAGTCCACTCTGCTGTGCTGTGGTACCTCTCAAGTTTTGTCCTCTCTGATTGATGCCAACGGGTTAAATAAGATGGCTTTAAAAAAATCGTTTAATCTTATAGGGTTGAACAGTTTCCTCATGATAGCAGGTAATGATCATTGAGCCTTGGTGAAATCAATGCAGCTAATAAAAACGAAGTACTCCCAAAGACCCGGTTATTGTTTCTCACTTTCTTACAGATTCTCAGTCAGTCAGTTGTTGCTGAATGCTCCATAATTATGAAAAGAATCTTACTCTTTGCATATGGGAAGATATCCTGTCTTCATTATGACTTTTTCAAGGTTGAATAATCCTGACTGCACCTGGTTTCAGCTAATAACTTTGAGGGGAATGTAATCTTTGTTTACCATGATCTTTTTGTGGCAAATGAGGCATAAACAGTGTCAAATGTGTTGCATGAAGTGTGATATTAGTTTGACTGTAAAATGAGCTATTTGAATCTTTGAATCCAATATTAGGGTCTTTATTTTTCTTTGCATGGAATTTTGTTTTTTCGTCTCTAACATGTGAGGATGACTTTTAATTTTTTGAGCTACTGTGATTTTTTCTTTTTTTAATCATCCCCACAGTCCTCCCTTCTCTCTCCCCCATTACCCTCATCTCCTTCCTCCCAGCTGAAAATCATACAATTCTTGTAAGAATTTTAATCATCTGCAGAAATGAAAATTCTTAGATGGCCTTATTTCTACTAGAAGGAGTGACAAAAGGAAGCGCTGATGAGCTATCTTGTGAAACTGGAATAAATGGCCTTGTGAACATTAGCCTTTGCACGTGCCAGAATTTTCTTAGTGTGTCAGACAAGTGGCTGTGTTGAGTGGTGATGTTGATTGCTGCTGTCTAATTATTCACAGAGCCCTGGTTTTTGAACAGTGACCATCTCTTAAATTGACTATCCAATCTCTTGAGTCTTGATGTCCAGCTTTCATGAATAATGACTTAATGTCTAGAAAAGCTTGTTTTTACTTTGTGATGTCCATTATATAGGAGTCTCAAAAGGAGTATGTCTGCTGATTTGGTTACTAGACCATTTGTTAAGCTGAAATACAAGAGAAAGAAATATTATAAATGCCATGTAGCTAGATGTTGTAAGTGGTCTGTGAGGTAGAAAGGGTGAAATAGGAGATGATAGTTGAACCCTACTATGAGGTGTTTATTATTATATGAAATAAGATGGATGAATTATATTTTACCCAAATATAATTTTACATATAGAAAAACAGTGATGTACCATAGATAGTTATCCTTCCATATGCGTGTTCATTTTTATCAGTAAGTACAAGTACGAAAAAGGAATTTGGTATTTTCAGAGTTCTCACAGGAGGTGTAAATGTGAAATTTGTTTCTCTTAATCAGGGTAATCCTGGTTCTAGGAAAATGTGTGTTTTTTTCCTAGGCTGACCTAGGATGTCTCCCTAATTTTTGAGATGTGTGTGCATTCACCTGAGATGTCTCCCTAATTTCCTAGGGATTTCTTCACTGAAGAAAGTTCCCCAAGCAGTTCCCCAAGTGTGTCTATTAAGGCCTGGAAGGTCTCCCTCATAACTGAGCTTTGTCTCCACTTACCTGACATGTCTCCCTAATTCTAGGGAAAATGTTTACACCAAGTTAGAGACGTTCCTGTCCCCTGTTCTCCCAGTGGTCACAGGTTTTACCCGTTGTGGTATGGTATTGTCGTGTGGTGTAAGTTCTGAGTCTAAGGAGCTGGTCTTCAGGAGTGCAGCAGATAAAAGTTTATTGTAAAAATGACTTAATCATAAAGATATAAGCGTATGGATACACTCAGTGAGCCTTTGTATTGCTCTTTAATGTGACGTGATTGAAATGTTTCTTTTCTTATGGTTTTCCCTTATTCTTTTAGGTGTGATATTTCTGTTTGGCAAAGTTTGGATTGAATCTGCCAAAATCCATGTGAGCTGTTGTGTCATGGTAAAAAACATCGAGCGAACACTCTACTTCCTTCCCCGTGAAACGGTAAATGTTAGTGATTAGTTTGTGATGCCAAGTACATTTTGTGTTCTATCACCGACCCTTTTCTTCATCAGGACTGTGAATTAGCCACAACCTTGATGTTTCTGTCTTGCTGCCTGCCTAGTGACCACTGATTGTCAGCAGTTCCATTAGGGGTTGGGAAGAATAGAGAAATGGAGTAAAACGCTTTTTGACTTGTTAGAAAGAGCGTCAAAGTGTGTGAGTTTTAGTATATAATGATATTTTTCCCCCACTCCTTATTGCCATAATTGGGGTTGAGAGTATAAGGCTCTGAAACATGACATGCTTATGGCCTGGTTTTCATGCTTTTGCAGTATAGGCAGCAGTATCGTTTCCTCCATGGCCATTTAACAAGGTCAGTTTCATTTGTTCCTCCTTTTTTATTGGAACTTAACATCCATACTCCCCTCCCAACCCAAGCCCCTCCCCGTCTCAGTTGAATGGTGAAGTTTCTTGGTCAGGATTTAACAACACTGCTCTCCCATTTTGTAGGACGGATCATCTTCATCACTGATTTGTTTTTATGATGCCATTGGGAGGAATTGGGCATTGGATATAGTATATTTTGGGGTCTGTTGTATCTTTGAAGTCCTCTTATAGGACTGTTCTAGTAAATGTTTATTTAAATGGGTAAGGATGAAAATTGATAAAGACTTGGATTTCTGGTGACTGAGATCTTACGTACAGATACTTTTTTTTCCCCTCCCCTCTCCATGGGAATGAAGAAAATTGATCTAAATACAGGGAAAGAAACAGGAACTCCAGTTAAAATGAAGGATGTTTATGATGAATTTGATGAGAAAATAGCAGCAAAATATAAAATTATGAAGTTCAAGTCCAAGGTTTGTATTTGGTGATAATTTTTCCAGCTCTGTTTATTAGTTGTTCATGGCCTGATTTATCAAATAGTATTGCATATCTTTGTTCAAAATGCTTTCTGTGTAGCTACATTTATTGAATAGAAATTTCATAGATACCAGTGTAAATCCACTGTGTTAGATTTGTGAAGATATTTTTTTCTATTTAAACTGCTTATAAAATAATGTTCACTAATTTGAATAGAAAGATAACTCATAGCAGGGTAATTTTTTCCAATACTTGCAGCATATCTTGTGCTCTTATTCGGAAATGGAGAAGAAACCATTCTGGTCTTGTTTGTATTAATTATTATCAAATTGTCTTGCTCGGAAGGTTGTGGTTTTATCTTTAAAAATCAGGGACTATGATACTATTTCTGGTAGAGTAAGAATCTTCTGTTTGTGTGATACATATTGATAAATTGTCTTGATTTTAGTGAGATAGGGATCCCTTTGGCCATTATTGTGGGGGCACATAACTTACTCAATATACTGGCTATTAATAGTCCTTGCAATAAAGGGAGGATTGAGTTGCTGAAGTTAAGGCTAACCATCTTAACTATTTGAACTTTGAATTATGGCTGATGGATCAAGTCTCAAAAATTCTAGAAGCAATGTAATGGTGCAAGGTCATAGGTGTTGGGGTTGACCACTTGTGCTTTAAGCCTTTGCTCTTCTGCTACCACTGTCTAGTGTATGTATGACCTTGGACAAGTGCTGAATGATTTCTCTAGGCCTGTTCCTTCAGGAGTTGTTGGAAGGGTTAAGTCAGTTAATTCATATTAAGTGATTAGAACAGTCCCTGGTACATAGCAAGCACTCAGTAAACATGAGCTATAATTATAATGCTAATTATTAAATTTTCTAGCAAGATGGGGTTGCTTAATATCAGAGAGTAGCAAATGGTTTAATGCATTAGCATTATAAAAAATTTTAGTCTTTCATTGCCCCTCTGGAAAGCAAATATCTGTGTTCTCTAGTGTCCAAAATAGTTTTTTTTAAGCATTTTGTCCCTGGATGTTTTAGTCCCAGTTGAAAGGGGAATGGGTGCCTATTTGGCTGTATTTACCTTTCTGTCCCATAAGGATGCTAGATTCCTAATAATTAAATACAGGGACATGTGTTGTGTATATAATGCTTGCTAAATTGTGAAAAGTTTGTGTCTTAATTATTTTTAAATATCTACTTACCCAGACAGTGGAGAAGAACTATGCTTTTGAGATACCTGACATTCCAGAAAAATGCGAGTACTTAGAAGTTAGATACACAGTAAGTCAAACAAAGAAAATTACTGGGTTTTGGTTGACAATGACATTTTTCTGTTTTTGTATTTTCAACTGACTTTTGATTAGGAGTATTGCCAAGGCACCTCAAGGCCACAGTTCATTGAGGTGGACTTAGAGTAATGAATAATTAAAATGGGTAAACTTAATTTAAGTCCATAGACTACAGGTTATACTGCCTTTCTCTGGTTTCAAGTATGCAAGTTTGAATAAATAAGTTGAAACCGCACAACTATTTGTCAAGTGGAAGGAATGCCACATGATGGAGTTGAACATCATTAGTCTCTTGAAATGTCCCTTCTGAGCAGTGGAGAGGTGAAAGGAGCATCAGGAGCGTCGCTGTAGTGCTGCTCTTGGTCCTGTGACAGGCAAGGTCATTGCTGCGGGATGTTAATTACTGTACCGTAACCTCTTTTTACCTCTGTTCTAGTGTTTTGATCCCATGATGGTAGAAAAGGGAAACTTTTAAGAAATGTTTCTGACAGTGGTGATGAAAAGTACCGTGAAAGCATTCTGAATGAGTCCTGCTCCCTTGCTTTCATCCCCATAATGGAGTGGTACTTATTTGGCTATTCTTTATCAGTAAGGCATGTACAGTTCTGGACGGAAATCCTCTTTTAGGGGAGCTTCATGGCCTATTTTTCTTCTAATGGGTGTCATCAAGATGCATTATTTTGTCATTGTGAATTGTTTTTGTTTCCTACTGTGAATTGTTTTGGATTTCATTTGCGACAAATTACATTTCATATATATCAAAGACATTTCTTCTGGTGGTTCATAGAGAGATTTTTGTTTATTTCAAATATAGACTTCAGAAAATGTGAAGTATTAGTTTTAAACAAAAGAGATTTTTTTCTTCTTTGCCTTTTTCAGGCTGAAATGCCGCAGCTTCCTCAGGATTTGAAAGGAGAAACTTTTTCTCATGTATTTGGGACCAACACATCCAGCTTGGAGCTGTTCTTGATGAACAGAAAGGTCAAAGGCCCTTGTTGGCTTGAAGTAAAAAATCCACGTAAGGAAAAACTTACTTTCAGAATGCTAATTAATTGCTGATAGGTGTGGTTTTTAGAAGTTAAGGAACTGCTGACCTCTGAAGGTTGGGAAGCGTCACTCTTCAATATGGATAGTGCTTGTTCGGTCACTTACCTGATTTTTCCAGTATTTCCACCTGTGATGCTCTGTTTTGTCTTATGAATCTCTTAAAAATGTATTGTGGTTCCTCCAAGGCAGTGTCTTTTAAAAACCTATTTTGGGTCCTGGATTCTTTGGAACATCAGATGAAAGCTGTAGACCTTTCTCCTAAGAAAATGAACATGTATACCACATACATGAGGATTTGTCTACAATCTACTAATGTGGCTTATTTTTAGTTAGATATTATAAGACAACATTCTTATTAGAAGATGGGATTGAGGACCATTTCATTTAACCACAGATGTCTTAATTATAGGAGTTTTTCTTATCCAGTAAATAGCTATTGATCTGTTATAGCTACTCTCTTTCAGAGCTCTTGAATCAGCCAATCAGTTGGTGTAAAGTTGAGGCAATGGTCTTGAAACCAAACCTGGTGAATGTAATTAAAGATATCGGGCCTCCTCCACTTGTAGTCATGTCTTTCAGCATGAAGATGATGCAGAATGCAAAGGCGCATCAAAATGAGGTAAAGAAATATGACGGATTTTGTTCCTGTGCCTTTAGTGCAATACTTGCCTGAACTCATACAGCTTTTCTGCCAGGGAACGTTGTTCTTTTTGGAGGGGAAAGAGTACTAATTTACTCTCAAACTCCATTTCGGTAAATGAATTGAACTTGTCTGGTGTTGGCCTTTTTCTTTAAAGACTTAAATTGTTGGACTTCTTTATTTTTTGTTTTTGAAATGGTTTATTTTGGAGAATTTTAAACAACATAGAATGACATAATGACTGTAGAACTCCCGTGTACCAATCACTCATAGTCAGCAGTTAGCAAGATTTTGTCACACGTTTGTTTATCTTGCTCCTTTTTTTTCCTTCTGGAGTATTTTAAAGCTAATCTCAGACATTCTGTCATTTTACCCCCCTGTATACTTTGGCGTGCATCTCTCAAAACATGTACACTTTCTCATACACTACCATCATCATACCTAATAACAATAACAGTGATTCCTTGATATCAAATAAAGTACCCAGTCCATAGTCACATGCCTCTGTTTCTTAAAAATGCCTTTTTCAAAAATTGAATTATATTTGACATACAATATTGTATTAGTTTCAGGTGTATCATGTAGTGATTCAATATTTTTATACATTACAAAATGATCACAATAGGTCTAGTTATCATCTGTCACCATGCAAAGTTATTATAATGTTATTGATTCAAAAGTGTCTTTTTTAACACTTGGCTTATTTGAATCAGGATTCACACAAGATTCACAGATGGTGTTTAATTTTTATGTCTCTTGAGTTTCCTTTTAATGGGAGCAGCTCTGTCTCACCCCCTCCAGTTTGTTTTAGTGAGATTGACTTACTGAAGAATTACTGCTGGTTTCTTGTAGAATGTCCCATTTTCTGTATTGGTTTGCTTCATTGTGTCATTGGACTTCTTCCTCTTTGCCAGAGGTTGACAACCTATGGCCTCTGGGCAAATCCAGCCCACTACCTGTTTTTATAAAAAGAGTTTCATTGGAAGACAGCATGTGTCTAATCATTTAAATATTATCTACAGCTGCTTTTGTACTACAGCAGCAGAGTTAGTAGTAGTTATGACAGAGACCATGTGACCTGAAAGCCTAAAATATTTACTGTTTGACCCTTTACTGAAAAAATGTGCTGGCCCCTGCTAATTAGTGCTAAAGAATTGATCAGGTTCAGGTTTGACTATTTTGACCAAAATACTTCATAGGTTGTACAATGTACTTCATACTACATCTTATCAGCAGGGCACGTAATACCTGGTTAAACTACTATTAAAGGGCTGCGATTGATTAGTGAGTTCAAATTTTCACCCTAAGGGAGGGTTTTATAACCTTGGCACTACTGATGTTTTGTGCTGGATAATTCATTGTTTGGGGGCTGTTGTGTGCATTTTGGGATGTTTATCAGTGTCCCTGGTCTACCTGATGCCATGTAGCACCCCTCTCCCCTGCTTGTGACAACCAAAAATGCCTCCATACATCTCCAAATGTCCCCTAGAAGTGGAGGAGCGAAATTGTTCCTAGTTGAGAACCACTGATCTAATGGCTTCATTTGTTACAGATTTTTGCCTGCATTCGTTATTTCATTAGGAGTTATAAAATGGTGCTTTCCTAATTCAGTCATCCTTTGAATGTTTATTAGTTAAATATGTTAAGTAATAGAATGTTTATTAGTTAAATTTTTCTATAAAATTAACTTTTCCTCGTTAACCAGCACTATTACGCTGCAGTGGTTTATACAGGAAAGATAAGATATATGCATACTTCTTTCTCTTTCATTGCCAGTTTTCTTCTGAGTAGGAAGTTGGGGGTCTGTTACATGCAATGCTGACCAATGATTTATTTTTGTTATGTGTTTTTGCTTCCTCTTCTATGGAATATCATTATGAACTCATGGTTTTTTTTATATATACTCATTATGTTTCCATCTATTGTAATCATTATTGTTACTTTTGATGTTTAAATTTGTCTCTCTGTGGTCAATGGGAGCTTCTTTATATTTGCTTCTAAGTCCTTTTGACATCGAGGGGCATTTTTCTTAGCCAGGAGTATTTTGGCAGTGTTTTTACTTTATTTTATTTTATTTTTTTAGTGTGTGATTTGATCTTTAAATAGTAGTTAATACAACAGATGGCCGTAGTTAAGTGTTGGGAAAGATTTAATTAGTTTAAAAAAAAAAAGATATCCGTCCTCTAGCTCCCATAGTGGGGTTTTTGAATACCATTTCCCAGTAAAGGAAATAGGGCTTTGTAGAGAAATGGCTGATTCAGGACAGCAAGTGTCCAAGATAAGCCTGGAACATCTTTTTATATTAAAAAGTAAGGAAGATAGTACAGTCTACTGAAGATTTGTCAGAAGGACTCAGGAGGCAACTTGAAGAGTTTCCTATTGGCCAAAGAGAGAGGACAGTTTGTGGATAAGAATAACTGCGACAGATTGAAATACATTGAGTTCATAATGATACTGTAAATGCTAACAATACCACTCTGATCACTGTGAAGGAAACTGGGAACCAACTCATAATTTTGAAAGCTGGTAAATAAAGGGATTGAATCAAGCATTTATTTTGACTTTTATGAACAAATAGTACCTTATTTAGGTAACCAAATAATTGATGAGGGGAAGTTTCTCTTCATAGAAGGTTTCCAGCTAGTGAATGATGAAGGAAAAGTTGACTGTCACCACTTTGCAATCCCTAGTGAAATACTGAATCTAGGCAATGATCACCAGTGGCTGCTAATACCACTAAAATCAAGATAACCAGACACGATGTGTCTGTGCCTTCTGATTGAAGTACTCAGGAGCACCTTTGAAGTACTCTTGCCAAAATATTGAACCCGAGTTTGATTAAGCCTTCAGACCCAAATGTGAATTTCTAAGCAGTACAGAAGCAGGAACAGGTTAAATGATATTATTGGGGTATAAGCAGTGGAATCCATGTTCTAGGGTACTCTTCAGGACAAATGGCTCAGTTGCTTCAGCAAATAAATTGCAGGGAAATAATAGGTGGGAGAAGATATACCTATGGTTTTACATATCATCCAATTGCAAAGTGTGGACCTTATTTGGTAAATAAAATTGTGATAGTTGGGAAAACATGAAAATTTGCATCCTGCCTTGATGTTTAATAATAGTTTTAAGGAATTACTATTAATTGTATTGGCCGAGATGATTGTATTGCATTTTAAAAACTTATCTTTTGGAGTAGTGGTTCTCAAGAGGGTGAGACTTTGTCCTTGAGGGGACATTTGGCCATGTCTACAGACATTTTTGGTTGTCAAAACCCAGGGATGGGGGGTGGGGAGCCATGCTATTGGAAGCCAAGGACACTGCTGAACAATTCACAGTGCACAGGACTGCTCCCACAACAAAGAATTGTTTGGCCTAAAATGTCCATAGTATGGAGGTTGAGAAACTCTGTTTTAGGCATACACAGTGCACTATTTCTGGATAAAGTGATAGGTCTAAGTTTTGCTTCAAATTAATCTGCAGGGAGGCAGGAAGTGGATAGAGCTATTAATGAGTTGATAATTGAAGCTGCATGGTGGGTATATGAGAGTTGATTTTTTCTCAAATTTTTATTTGTTTAAATTCTTGTATAATAAAGAGTTAAGATATTCATTGTGGACTGAAATCTGTGTTTTTTAATATTCTTGGTGGTTTTGGTGAGAATGCAGAATGAATAGTAGGTGTCTGCTAGATATTTCTTTCCCCTCCTTTCTTTGCAGATTATTGCTGTGGCAGCTTTGGTCCATCACATCTTTGCATTAGATAAAGCACCCCCTCAGCCTCCCTTTCAGTCACACTTCTGTGGTATGTATTTTTTAGCTGGGTTTACTAATGGGTTGATTTTAATTTTTCTTTTTTTTTTTCTTAATGTTTTCAAGAGTAGTTAGTGTATATTGTTAAAGAAGGTTTTTTTTTTTGTCAGCTGTGGACACAAAGTTTTATTAGATCAGTTGCTCCTATTAAGCTGATTAATTTTGTTCTAGGAGCAGAAGTGGGAGGCAGTTTGATGTCTTTTTTCTGTTTCAGTGGCTACTCTATTGGGGTGGAGTTATTTTTTTCCTGGGTCAAAAGTATGCTGTAACTATGTTCTTTTTATGATGTCATTCTAAAAGCCCATCATAGAAGCCTGGCCAGAGTTTTCTGTGTGACAAGGCAAGATGCCAAGGCATAAATGAATGTTTACCTGTCTGGCAGGAGTTAGCAGTAGTAGCAAATTGGAGTTTATGCCGTACATGAAATTCAACATGCCATGATTCAGTCTCCAAGGAGGGTTCTGATGTATTCCATGTTGAGAGCTTGACCAGTTCAATGACCATTTTTTTTGTGTGTTAAAAAAAAAAGGCATACCACTATTGATCTGTTAGGCTTCCTGGGACATTTCCAGCCCGTAACCAGAGATTAACTGAGGCAGCATCTCCTGTCTGGTTTCTTGGGCATCAGCAAAGTGAACCAGTGAAACTAGGAGAGAACAGAATATGATGTACGTTACTGTGAAGTTTTACCCTTTAAGTGCGGTGGAATGCATGAAACAAAATGATGGCAAGCCTTGAAAATATGTGGAAGAGAGCAGTCATTAACTCATTTCAATACACATTTATTCCCCACCTCTGTGTGTCATGGTGTGAACAGCTGTTGTGAATGGCAAGGAACTTAGAATATAGTGAGAGACAGTTTGGTCACCTTTACTTACCTAACTTGAAGAAGGTTGGACTGAGTTCCTCCATTGTTGGTTGAGATTTGGGTGGTGGGTGAATTTCTTTTTTGAAATATGTCCTCCACTCTGACTTAGATGAATAGCAGATGTTTAATCAAAGCAGTTTTTAACAATTGGTGTTTGGCTATTCTTTTTTTTCTTTTTTGATTTTTATCTTTTAAACTTGAAAATTCAGGTACAATTGACATGTAACATTAGTTTCAGGTGTACAACATAATGACTGAGTATTTGTATATATTGTGAAATGATCATTACAGTAAGTCTAGTTAACATCTGTTACCATACATAGTCACAAATATTTTTTCCCTGTGATGAGAACTTTTCAGATATATGCTTAGTAACTTCAAATTGCAGTATTATTAACCATAATTACTATGCTATACATCACAACCCCATGACTTATTTATTTTATAACTGGAAGTTTGTATCTTTTGACTACCTTCACTCCTTTCACCCACCCCTTCCTCCGTGCCTCTGGGAAGCACCAATCTCTTCTCTGTATGAGTTCGTTTTTTAGTTTTTGTTTTTATAGATCACCTGTAAGTGGAATCACTTTGTCTGATTTATTTCACTTAGCATGTTGCTCTCATGGTCCATCCATTCATGTTTTTGCAAATGGCAAGATTTCTTCCTATTTTATGGTTGAATAATATTCCACTGTATAAATCGTCATCTTCTTTACCCATTCATTCACTGAAGGACACTTAGGATGCTTCCATGTCTTGGCTATTGGAAATCATGTTGCAGTGAACATGGGGCTGCAGATATCTTTTGGAGTTGGTGTTTTTGTCTTCTTCAGATAAATATCCAGAAATGGAATTGCTGGACAATAGGGTAGTTCATTTTTTAATTTTTTGAAGAACCACCATACTGTTGGCCATATTGGCTGCACCAGTTTACATCCCCACCAGCACTGCACAAGGGTTCTCTTTTCTCCACATCCTTCCAACACTTTTATTTTACTGTCTTTTTTATGATAGCCATTATAATAGGTATGAGGTGGTATCTCATTTGTGGTTTTGATTTGCATTTCTCTGCTGATTAGCAGTGTTGAGCATCTTTTCATTTACCTGTTGGCCATCTCTGCAAGTCTTTGGAAAAATCTCTATTGAGATGGAAAAATGTCTGTTGAGATATTCCAATCATTTTTAAATTGGATTGTTTGTTTGCTGTTGAGTTGTATGAGTTCTTCATACATTTTGGATATCAACACCTTACCAGATATTTTATTTGCAGACATTTTCTCCCATTCTGTAGATTGCCTTTTTATTTTATTGATGGTTTCCTTTGCTGTGCAGAGCTTTTTAGTTTGATGTAGTCCCCTTTGTTTACTTTTGCTTTTGTTGCCTTTGCTTTTGGTGTCAAATCCAAATAGTCATTGCCAAGACTGATGTCAGGAAGCTTACCATACCACTTAATGTTTTTTTCAATGAGCTTTATGGTTTCAGGTCTTACAGTCAATTCTTTAACCCATTTTGAGTTAGTTTTTGTGTATGGTGTAAGATAGTGGTCCAGTTCCATTCTTTTTCATGTGGCTGTCCAGTTTCCCCAGCACCATTTAGTGCAGACTATCCTTTCTGCATCTATATTCTTGGCTCCTTTGTCATAAATTAACTGACCATATGTGCATGGGTTTATTTTGGGGCTCTCTATTCTGTTCCCCATTGATCTATATGTCTGTTTATGCCAAGTACCATATTGTTTTGATTACTATAGCTTTATACTATAGTTTGAAACCAGACTGAGCGATTCCTCCAGCATTGTTCTTTCTCAAGGATGCTTTAGCTATTTAGGGTCTTCTGTGGCTCCATATGAATTTTATGATCATTTTGGCTATTCTTTTGAGGTCCAACAACATGAATGGGAATACTTGATCCTCTTAACTCTTTAGTGATTAGCAGGAATTTATTTATATTTAAGACAGTTTACATTAGGGAACATGCAGTGTATGTGTACTTGTAATTGTACTAAGATGGTGCTGGAATGTTAATTTTTTTCCTTCTTACAGTTGTGTCTAACCCAAAGGACTGTATTTTTCCATATGACTTCAAAGAAGAGATTAAGAAAAAGGTAAAGAACTCATTCATTCCTATTAAATATGAAACATCTTTTAAAAAAGAAAAGGAGGATGGTGTGAATTATTAGGAATAGCCTATTTTATATGTTAATTTATGAGATCTATTCTTGCTAGATTGGAGTATGGCATTAATCCATTCAAAATGTATTAGAAAAAGCTATAAACATTATTCAATATTTAAACAACTTTTAAATCTTTTTTAAATTGAAGTATTGTTGATATACAATCTTATATTGGTTTCAAATATACAACATAGTGGTTCATTGGTTATCCATATTAAATCCTCAATCCCACTAGTGCAGTTACTGTCAACATAGAAAGATGTTAAAGAATCATTGGCTATGTTCTCCATGCTGTACTACCATCCCTGTGACCGACTTATATTATGATTGAGAATTTTTGTGCCCCTTTATTCCCCTCACCCTCCCCACTGACCCATCACAACCTTTCCCCCTTGGTAGCCACTAGTCACTTCTCAGTGTCTTTGAGTCTACTGCTGTTTTGTTCATTCTCTTTTGTTTTGTTTTGCTTTTATATCCCACAGATAAGTGAAATCATATGGTATTTGTCTTTCTCTGCCTGGCTTATTTCACTGAGCGTAATGCCCTCTGGGTCCATCAATATTTAAATTTTTATCACCTGAAAATACTGAGATTGTACTCTGTATTAGTGGATGGACAGGCTCAAATGCTCCTTCAGGTTGCTTAATTGGAAGCTTTTCCAAAATGCATGATCACTTGTTTACTGTTTGGGGAAGTGTTGGGTAGAGCCCCTCTCCTCCACTCCTCCAGCTTGAAGGAAGCCAAGTGAAGTTGGGAATGCTGTGGATATTAAAGGGAACATGTATTAGAAAGGTTGCTGTGGCCTGGCTACAACTGAGCAGTGATCTCTGAATTCCTAGTATACTCCATGAAGAAGTTCTTATACCTTAATAATATGGTAGGGGAGAAGTAGTATAATGTAGTTTTTCATAAGAGTAAATGTATTCAATGTAAAGAATTTCATTTTTGGAGAGTATGTTTTTTTTTTAATGGAATGCTTGTGTTGATAAATTTATAGGTTTGTTTTATTATTTTAATGTCCTTGCTTGACAGAATTAAAAGTTAGCAACCTTGTCAGTTCTACTTATTTTAAATTGGCTTGAGAAGTCCAGTAGTAGGGGGTATTATTGGACCAGGCTATTATTTGTGAAGTGACCTGAATTACCTATCCAAGCACACTGACCTAGGAAAATTTCATTAGAGTCAAACTGATATTTTTTAGCCAAGCTAGTTGTAGAAAACATAGCCATCAATTTCCATTCTAAGAGAGTTTAAGTAAGAGTAGATCTTTTGAATACCTGATTTATATTGAGTAATCCAAGTGGAAGCCTTTTTTGTGAAGATAGGTTTTATTTATACTTAAGACATGTATAATTCTTAAATGTATGCTTGTCTTATTTTTAGTCTAGTTGCTTATTTATAGGTTCTTACACCACAATTTGAGATTAGTATATACAGTCCTTGGAATTTCTTTATGTGGTAAATATATAAACAGCAAAGTCTACCAGGGATTGTATAAGAAAGTAAGTAATGTTTTTGAAAGGTGCTTTGATTCATATGCTGTAAAATGTGTCCAGATGCACAACTGTATTCCTATGGAGGGACATTTCTGCACGTGATAGTGCTGAGCATTTAAAATTTTCCTTCATTCACATGCTTATTAATAGAACAAGTTCCTCAGAGACTTTGTGCGAATATTACCATGAAACCTAGAATCAGGAATTTTGTTGCTGTATTTAATTTTGAAATGGATGGTTTCTTTTAATCCTAAGAAATCTTACTCTGCTTGAACAAGGAGCCAAGATACAGTACTTGAGAGTAAAGACTAAATGACTGGTGTGTTTTTATCTAACAGAATGTGAAGGTTGAAGTTGCTGCAACAGAAAGAACACTGTTAGGTTTTTTCCTTGCAAAAGTTCACAAAATTGATCCTGATGTCATTGTGGTGAGTAGACATTTGATCATGTCATGGGGGAGCTTTTCATTCCTTAGTTCTTTCCAATGTGACTTGATTGCTACCTTTGAGTAGCAAAGAATTTTCTTTGTTGAGATTAAATTGGTATGCAACATTATATAAGTTCAGGTGTACTACGTTGTTATTTGACATCTGTATATACTACAAAGTGATAGCTACTAAAGGCTAGTTGCCATCCATCACCACACGATTGACCCCCTTGGCCTTTTTCACCCATTCCCCAATCTTCCTCCCCTCTCTTAACCATCGATCTGTTCTCTGTATCTCTGAGTTCATTTTTGTATTTTTTGTTTGCTCATTTGTTCTGTTTTTTTAGATTCCACATATGAGTGAAACCATGCAGTATTTGTCTCTCTCCATCTGACTTATTTCACTTAGCATAATACCCTCAAAGTCCATCCATGTTGTCTCAATGGTAGAGTATTCTTCTTTATGGCTGAGTAGTAGTCCATTATATATATATACCACATCCTCTTTATCCATTCAACCATTGGTGGACACTTAGGTTGTTTCCATATCTTGACTATTGTAACTAATGCTGCAGGGAGCATAGTGGTGCAAATATCTTTTCAAATTAGTGTATTTGTATTCTTCAGGTAAGTGTCCAGAAGTAGAATAGCTAGATCATATTATAGTTCTATTCTTAATTTTTTGAGGAATCTCTGTACTGTTTTCCATAGTGGCTGCACCAGTTTACATTCCCACGAACAGTGCATGAAGATTACTCTTTCTCCATGTCCTTGCTAACACTTGTTGTTTCTTGTCTTTTTTGATGCTAGCCATTCTAGTAGGTGTGAGGGGTACCTCATTGTGGTTTTGATTTTCATTTCCCTGATTAGTGGTGTTGAATATCTTTTCATATGCCTGTTGGGCATCTGTATATCTTCTTTGGAAAAATGTCTATTCAGATCCTCTGCCCATTTTTTAAATTGGGGTGTTTGGTTTTTTTAATTGTTGAGTTGTAAAACGAGTTCTTTGTATATTTTTTGCACAGCAAAGAATCTTTTCAGAGTGAAATTACCCTATGGGCTGGTTGGAATTGCTATACTTTCTGCTAATGGAAACGGAAAAAAAATTCCGGCCCACTACAAGATTGATTTTTTCCTTTATTAGAAAAGCAATTCATGAATTATTGTTGAAGCTTAGCATATTCCAGTTATTTATACTTAGAGACTAGCCTATAAGTAAGTAAACTCATGCCAGCTGTTGGTATTTCAAAAATTTTGGCTTAAATTGTGTTCCAGTTGTATAATGGTCACAGTTAATTCCCTTGGTTTGGTGCCAGTCCCCAAAATGTAGTATTTTAATTTTCTGAGCTCAGTGGAGCTCTGTGACATATTCCTCTGAGAGCTCAGGGTAGGAATCATTTTTTTTCTCTTGACGACTGAGTATCTTCCCACTAGATAGCAAAAGGTAGTAATTCATTGAGCTGTCTTTGCCCCAGTTCCTAAGAGTCATAAAGCAACAATTTTGCTTTCTGTTTCCTCTGGCCTTCCTTAGTTTATGGGGTCCTTGATAGAAGTTCTTCCTTTTGTCTTTTTTCTGGGTTAATATGCTTCTGATATTTTTGGAGGAAAGTAGGATATAAATGCCTGTATTTAGAATGTCATTTTGGTAATTTGGTTTAGGTGAAGCTTTGAAAAAATGTTTGCCATATATTTTTCCACATTTGTATTTGCTCTTGGACACCTTTTCTGATGACAGTGGAGCCAAAGGACTGAGAACCTATGGGTTGTTAACCGGTGTCTTTGCACCCACTTCCCTTAGGACATTTTGGGACTCATCTTGGAAGCTCCAGAAAGATTCTGTTCACAGTGCCCTACACCGGTGCTCTGGCTCAGCACCAGACGCTCACCCAGTCTCCACTAGCAGTCTCTGTCTTGGGCCCTAAGGAGATGTCATGGTGTCCAGGATAGCTAGCTTGCCTTAGGTGTTAGCGCCAAGTGTGTGTGTGAGAAATCTGAACACATGTAAGAGAGAATCCTGACATGGGTTTGAGTCCCCAGTCCCAAGTACGATAATTTGGAAATAAAACTTACTCATGTCCTTTGGGTCTCTTAATTTAATAGAGAAACCTCCTAAATATATAGTGGTATATATTTTTAATTAAAATAGGTAACAAGTAAATCTGTTTATTGATCTGATTTAATTTAAACTTCATCTCGTTTTTTAATAAACACAGGCAGTGAACCATATTCACATGATGGAAATTATAGATGTGGAAAATTTGCTTGCATTTTTTGAGTTTTTTTACTAGATATAGTTTTGTTTCATTGTTTCTAACAAGTTTCTTATTGGAACTCTTAGGGTGGTATTAATATTTATTTTGTTTACCATTGATAAAGAGTCTAAATCAGTAGTGTTTGAACTCAGTTCCTTAGGAAGAAACTAGAGGCAGTTCCTGAACTTTCTAAGTCTAAACTGTCACACAACATAGGCAGGTTCTCAGTTTAAGGAAGTGAAATGAAATTGTTTGAATACAGCTTTTACTGGTCACATAAAAAGTATGGGACACTGAAATTTGCATTTGCCTCCAAGTCTGTGAGGCATGAGCTGCAAATTAAAAGACATCTTATGAGCCTTGCATCAATTAAGATGAAATAAAGTTTATTCCAGCAATCTGCTTAGCAGCTTTGTTAATGTCAAGGCTAATGAATGCTGCTGATGAATAAATTCCTGAAGAAGAAAGGATCCCAATCGGAGGTAAGCTCATGATTCCTTCAATTAGAGACCAGAAAAAGAAAGGGCAAAGAAATTCTATGCATATGAAAATAAATCCTCTGATTTGCATTTGTTATAATGTTATTGGCTGCCTTCTTTTTCTGACTAGGGTCATAATATTTATGGGTTTGAACTGGAAGTGTTGCTGCAGAGAATTAATGTGTGCAAGGTTCCTCACTGGTCCAAGATAGGTCGACTGAAGCGATCCAGCATGCCAAAGCTTGGGGTAATAATAATTTTCAAAATCTTACTTATTTATTTGAATTCATTATATGGAGTAGCTACCAGGGAACACACTGTGCTTCTTTGACTAGGAATCGGTTTTCTCATAATAGGCTCTTTTAACTTAGGCACTAAACATCTTTTCCTTGGAAGTCATCATTTTCTTGGTAAAATCCACTGGTAGTTTTTAAAATCAGCTGTTAGAATCTAGAGACACCACTAATATGTTACCTCCACTTCAGCATTAACGAAGCTCTAGCCCTTAGGGCAGAGTTGCAGGTGCAGAAATGAGCACTGTCGTTTAGGAAGGGGAGGGGAAGGGAAGGAGCTGTCGAAGGCAGTGAGCTGCGCGCCTTCTGGGCTGGTTACCGCTCCACAGTGCCTCCAGCTTCGTTGTACCTTCTCACGGGGGTAATCGAACTTGTTCAAGATCATAGAGCTAGTAAGGGGAAGAACTGAGATTTTTAACCCAGGCTCAACTGACCCTTTTAAAGCCTGGTCTTTCCATTCTACCTGCTTGCTTCGCCTAGGGAGGTTTCATTTTGCTTAGAAATGAAGCCCCTTCATTTCCTGAACCTGATGCTGCTTAGTGCTTGAAATCTTTACTTAAAATTTACAAATAAAATGTGCGTGTTGCCTCATCAGAGAACTTAGGAATCTGTATCTTTTATAATGCTCTCCAGAGGATACTGCTGCTACAGGTTGGAGTTGGGGCCAATGCTCTTGACTCGCTTCCTATTCCTGTCTTTCGCTTCTTTTTCTATTTATATCTTGAAGGTGATAGACTCATTATTAACACTTCACCCAAACATTTGCTTTAGTAACTACTTATCTCATTCAAGGTTTTCTTTATGTGGTGCCTTCTCAGTGAGGTCTACCCTGGCAGATAATTTTCCTTGTGTAAGGTGTGACCCCCTGCAAGTCCTTGTTTCCCTAACCCTGTTCTACTCTTCCCCCTTTCCTAAAACTGTATAGTTTATTGCTTATGATGTCTGTTCTTTATTGTGCGTTTCAAGAAAAATCAGGACTCTTTTCTGTTTTGCTCACTGCTATATCCTGAGTGCCTAGAACACAGTCAGGTACATAGTAAATGTTCAAAATATGTGATGGCTTAATGGTTGGGTGGAAGAATGAGTGTTTCATCATCGTAATTTTTGGACTAGTCTCAAAGGAAGTAGAACGAAATGTTCTCAGTGTCTGCTCTCCCATGCGATTTGCTTTTTGTCCTCCCCTTATAGGGCAGGAGTGGATTTGGTGAAAGAAATGCCACCTGTGGCCGGATGATATGTGATGTGGAAATTTCAGCAAAGGAATTGATTCGTTGTAAAAGCTACCATTTATCTGAACTTGTTCAACAGATTCTGAAAACTGAAAGAGTTGTAATCCCAGTGGAAAATGTACGGAACATGTACAGGTATGATCCTGGATGCTTCAGAATTTGTCCTAAAAGGAGCAACAGCAAAATGCCGGCATCATCCTTAGGCTGGAGGGACAGGAGCCTTGCGTGCTATGGAGGGAAAATTATCTGTCTTCATGTCGACACCATCTCCATTACTTTACTAATTTGAATTATTTTGTCTCTTGAGTTACTCTTATTTTATCAGATTACCTCTATCTCACTTATCTTAATGCCGTCTTTATGTTTCCTAAGAGCAGTTTAGAATTCTGTGTGATACAATTTCACTTATATGTGGAATCTAAAAAAAAAAAACAGAGACTCATAGTCACTGAGAAGAGACTGGTGGTTACATGGGGGAGGGGTTGGGGCGGGTGAATTAGGTGAGCGGGATAAAGAGGCAATAAATCTCAATTATATAAATTAGTCATTGGGATTAAAGTACAGCATAGAGAATATAGTCAATAATAATGGAATACCTTTCTATGTTGACAGTACCTACGCTAGTTGGGGTGAGCATTTAATAATGTAGAAAGCTGTCAAATCACTATTGTACACTTGAAACCAATATAGTATTGTATATCAACTATACTTCAATTTAAAAAAATCAATGTGCTATTTTAGTTTCTACTCTTATTCATTAATTCAGGAATTAGGGCTAATAACTTAAAAAAATATAAAAACTGAGAAGTCATTAAGTTACTTAGAGATATTGCTTGATTATTTTTTTCCAGCTTTACTGAGGTAAAAATTGATGAAAATTGCATATATTTAAGGTGTATGTGATGCTTGATACATGTGTATATTGTGAAATAATCACCACAATTCAGCAAATTAACATACCCATCACTTCACATAGTATTTTTTTCTTTCCTTTTTTTGTGGTGAGATACTTAGGACTTACCCTCATAGCAAATTTCAAGTATACACTACAGTACTGTTAACTGGGGTCACATTGCCATACAGTGGGCCTCCAGAACCTACTCATTTTGTACCATTAGAACTTTGTGCTTGACTGTTTCTTAAGTAAGGTTTCTTCTTCCCTTCTGGCTACTTCCCTTTTCTTCCCATTCCTCCCGTGTCCTAGGACTGCTTCTCTCTGATGGGTCACTCTAGGTGATCTCACTGAGTCTCGGGAATTTAATACCTTTGGATGCTGATGGCCTCCCACCTGTGTCTTCAGTGGCGACCTCTCCCCAAATTCCAGGCTCATGTATCCACCTGCCTGTTCTACATGATGTCTCATATGAACTTTTGAGGCATCCATGGCTCCTCTCCCTGACATCTCACCTTTGATCTTTCAGGAAATTCTGTTAGCTCCATCTTTAAAACATGTTTAGATCTGACCCACTTCTTTTCCACTCCATTGGACCCACCTGGTCTAAGCCATCATCCTCTTTCCCCGATTACTGGCTCTTATGTTAGCATTTTCACTGGTCTCCTTGCTTTTTGCCCTTTACCTCTTGCAGTCTTATTTCCAACCCAGGAACCAGTTTTCCTGCTAAAGTTAAGTCAGATATGGTACTCTTTTAAAAATCTTCCAGTACTTTTCTGTTCCATTCAGAGTAAAAACCAAAGTCCTTATTTTGACTTACAAGGTCTTATATTCTGCCCTTATCTTCTACTGCTTTCTCCATCATTTTCTCTGTTCCAGCCATTGGTCTCCTTTCTGGTCTTGGAACTGCCAAATTTGTGCCCAGCTCAGGGCCTTTGATTGTGCTGTTCTGTTTGCCTGGAATGCTCTTCCCTCAGATATCCATCCACAAGGATTGACTCCTCACATCTTCCATGTCTTTATTCTCAGTTCCCTAACTAAAATTTCAGTCTCCGCTCCTGACACTTAATATTCCCTTTGCTTCTTAATTTTTTCTCCTTAATACTTAACATTATGTAACATACCTGTCTTGCCAATGGGTTTCAGCCCTGGACAAGTTCACTATGGATTCAGTGAGACCAAAGAAACGACAGTGAAATGTTATACCCAGCTTAATTCCCATAATGGCAAGGTCAATCACTAGCATCCTGTCCACTCAGAGCAAGTCTGCATGCAGCAAGCCAGTGTCTGCCTCTGAGCCTCTCTGCCCCGACAGCCATCTCAGTCTCTGTCCTTGGTGCTGCCACCACTCCAGTCTCATATCTGCTCTCCTGCAGCCTTGCAGCAGCTGTGCTGAACTCCTTATATAGAGTCAATAACAATGTATTGCCCACATGTATGTAGTGAGCTAGCCAACCAGGGCCAGGTGAGAATCCTGGCTGTAGGAACCTTCACTTTATCCACAGTATCACATATTTAATTTTTTATTTATACTTTTTCTCCCCCGTGATGACATAAGCCCCATTAGGACAGGAGTTTTGTCACAGCCAGAATCTACAACAATGCCTGGCACATAGGTGTGTAATACATACTTGATGGAATGAATGAAAGGATTTAGGTAGTTTTCAGGTTGTAGTTAACAAATCATCTTATCATTGTGAGATTATTTTATGTGTTTTCAACACTGACAGTGGGATCAGTATAGTATGAATGAATTCCTAGTTTCATGGTGACCTTACTTTAAATTGTTTCCAAAGCCGAGATGCCTGAAGTTGCTCCGAAGTTACTTATACCAAAAATCTTTGTAACATTTTATAAAGTTCTGATTATAGTCATTGTTTCTTTTAATTACTTGATTCTGTTTCATTCTCAATTTTATGTACAGTGAATCTTCTCATCTGATGTACCTGTTGGAGCACACCTGGAAAGATGCCAGGTTCATTTTGCAGATCATGTGTGAGCTAAATGTTCTGCCATTAGCATTGCAGATCACTAACATCGCTGGGAACATTATGGTAAATTTAACTTAGGGGGAAAAAGCATTTCCTGTTGGATTCAGTGTTTGCTTGGGGTAGTTGTTATATGATAATGAGTCTAAATGCATGCTTATAAAATGAGTAACTTGTATTCTGAAAGCTGGGCTTCTTCTGTAAGATGTACTAGCTGGAAGAAGGGCAGGAAAGCCAGGTGCAGTGTGTTGAAATCTGGGTAATCATGAGGGTCATCTCTAACATCTGGATGTGTCTGATTTGTGGAGTGGTCCACTTGGGAGTAAAGAAATAGCCCAAGTTGTCAGTATTTTAAAGCTCTCTTTGTCTCCTTTTAACAATAATTCTTAAAGAAAGCACCAGAAATAATTTAGTACCTTTTTTTAAAAAGCAGCCCTTGTTATGAGGGATGATTTTGAAGGAGCTGCTATGATTAAATTTACCAATTCAAAGTTGCCTATGTTTGTTGTGGTTTTGATGGGCTCAAATTTTAAAGAGAAATTCTGTTTAATAGTCTAGGACGCTGATGGGTGGACGATCCGAGCGTAATGAGTTCTTGTTGCTTCATGCATTTTATGAAAACAACTATATTGTGCCTGACAAGCAGATTTTCAGAAAGCCTCAGCAAAAACTGGTGGGTCTAAAATTGTACAGTATTCTGCCTTTTAGTATTCCCCGCACTTTTATTTACCTAAATAGCTTTTTTTTTTTTTTGCTGGTAACACCTGCTTCCAAATTAATCCCTTGTATACTGTAGAAAACATGTTAAATTTGTTCTGTTGTGTCTGTGTGGTCATTTCCTTCTCTGCTTTTCTCTCTGTACAGATAAAAATTATTTGTGAAATACGGACTTCTTTGAGGAAGGCATTAAGCCTTTTCTGATGAATCCATACATGGAAAGTGCTTTGTCACCTAAGCTATAGCCAAAGTTAGATGGTAGTTAAAAGTCTCTTATTTCCTTTGTCTTGCCAATGAGTTTCAGCCCTGGGCACTACGGATTCGGTGAGACTGAGGAGTGACAGTGGAACGTTCTTGGGGAAAAGGGGTTTATTACCTACCTTTGTTCTGGTAGTGGGGGGTGGATATAGGTCTAGCACTAGGATTACAACAGCATCCAACAGTCTGCAGGTCTGTAATCCTCCTTTGTCACTGCCTCTGCCCAGAGCCACTGTCCAGAGCTCTTTATATAGTGACTCAGTCAATAATAGCTTATTACCTACAGTGTGGAAGCAGTAGCCTAGCAGTAGGCCAGTTACATCATCAAGTAGTTTGGGTTCAGGTGAGGATCCTGGCCATAGAACTTCAATTTTCCCCACACCTTAAAGCCATGAGCCTTTGTTGCATTTTTTTATACTATTAGGTTTAAGATCACTGCAGTCAGGCTTCTGAAGTGAATTCCATCACATTGGTACTAAAACTTAGCTTAGCTGCTGTTTTATCAGCACTGATAGTAATTGACTCAGAATGGGAATTTAATGTTAAAACGATTCAGGTTCTTGTATTTGCTTATTTTACATACATTATCAAAGTTGGTATAAAGAATATTAGAGGAATTTGACTTTCAAAGTAGTGAGTTAATTAATAAACTACTTGGCAATTATTTTTCAGTAGATGGACATGCTTATTTTAAGGTACCATATTATTAAAGGGAATTATGATAATATTATGGAATATTTTGTGGTTTACATCATGAAAGTTAGAGTAATGAAGAGGACTCTTTACAATTTCAAGTTTACATAATATGAAGAGTTGTATTTTTAGTATCCATTGATTTAAAAATACGAAGTTCTGTGAATTCAGAAACATTTTAAAGTAGACTTTGCATATTTATTATCAGAGATACAGTATTTGTTTCAGTAACTATCATGCTTGGCATTCATTTGGATTCATGAATATACTACAATAACTGTCTTTCCCCATAGGTAGGACCACTAACTAAAAGTAAAGAATGTTTGTTAGAACTATGTGCTGCAATTGAAAAAAGGGGAAATCACAAAAACTTCTTTATTAGTTAGTTGCTGGCTGGTGACATTATCTTTCTTTCCATTTGCTATTAGGGAGGTGAAGATGAAGACATTGATGGAGATATCAGTAAATACAAGAAAGGACGTAAGAAAGCAGCTTATGCTGGAGGCTTGGTATTGGACCCCAAAGTTGGTAAGGTTGGGCAGCACATTGGGTTTGCCCCTGGTCTTAAGGAATTTCTTAATGGAGAGCTAGGCTTGAGAAACTAGAAGACCTGAATTGTGTTTTATAGGTTAGTGACTAGGTCTCATAATGATCTTATTATTTTTTATCTTACATTTTTTATCAAAATCTTGTTTGCCAGTCATCTATCATGAATTAATTAATGTGAATCTTTATCTTGTTGTGTTCCAAGAAAGCTTTGTTCATGGACATTGAAATTTAAATTTTGTGTAATTTTCATGTATCATGAAGTACTCTGGGTTTTTTTTCCATTTTTATTTTCCAACTATTTAAAGATGTAAAAAGTATTCTTAGCTCGTGAGTGGTACAAAAAGAGATGGTAGGCTGGATTGGTCTGCACACTGTTCACCAACCCCTAGTCCAGTTTATAGGTCTTTGCCTTGTGGTAAGAGCACCTCTGTCCTCTCTCATCCATTCTTGGAGGCTGGGGTTCTGCCTCCACCCGACCTGCTGGGGCCAGTTCAGCTGGACTGCAAAGGTAAAGAAAGTCCCAGCAAAGACAGTAACCATGAAATTACACTTTACAGGAGAATAATTTTTTCCCATTTCGTGAATAACAAAGAAGCTATTTTGTGGTACACAAAGCTAGAAATGGTCCTTTTTCTTCTTTTACCATCTTAATGATTTTTAGGTGTACGGTTAGGTAGTATTAAGTATATTAACATTGTTGTACAGGAATTGATGTGAATTTGAATCAAGTAACTTGAACTCTAAGTGGGAGACCTTATTGACAAAAGGAATTTATTAATAGTTGTAATGAAATAGGTAGTCCTTTGGTGTTAAACAGATCTGGACTTGAATTCTGGCTGTGTGATTTGGGGCTTCCTGTTTAACCTCTGTAAGCCTCACTTTCCTCTTTTGTAAAATAGAAATAAGAATAATATCTACCACACAAGGATTTACAGTATAAAGTGATTGTTTAGGATAGTCCCTGACATAGAGTAAGCTATCAGTATGTTTGCTATTGTTATTACTGCCTTTATAGTGGACATTTATTTTGGTCAATGTCTTCTTAAGGTGAAGATAACTCTTTATAAATGTCCTAGAGAAATATAGTAGCTTTCTGTTCACCCTTTACAAGTAAAAAGGGTGGATCGTTCCACTACTGACATTTATATATGTACATTTCTTGTTTGGTCTTAGCAGTTTGTGTATAGGTAAATGGGCTGTCCATTTTATTCTTTGAATATATATATTATATATATATACCCACTTACTGGTATAGATCACTAAACATTTTGGGGGTGGAGGTAGGAGGGAAGATGGGAGGGATTGTTTGCTTGAAGGATAATTTAACAACATTTCTTTGAAGTGGATGTGATACCTATCTAAAGTAATTGATAGGGGAAGGTGCTTTCCCTTCATAATGGTGGACTGAAATAATAATAATAATAATAAACAATGGTGCCCATCATAGGGGACTGCTGGGGAAAGGGCCAGGTGTAGCTGAAAGCAAGATAGGATCTCTTCTTTTGTGACTTGAGTTTTCACTCTAATCCAAGTCATTTTTGTGGAGTGGTAGTAGGCTATTTTCCTTTAGTCTACCTCACAGCTCAGGATAGTGTATCGTTTATAATATACTTCACTGTATAGTATTTCTAATGTGATGTTTCGACAAATCTGCTTTTTTAAAAGACTTTTTGTAATGTGGCTTTTTTATTGCAGGTTTTTATGATAAGTTCATTTTGCTTCTGGATTTCAACAGTTTATATCCTTCCATCATTCAAGAATTCAACATTTGTTTTACAACAGTACAAAGAGTTGCTTCAGAGGCACAGAAATTTACAGAGGTTTGTTTTCAACTTTGGGGGCTCTTGAAATTGAGATTGAAAGCAGAGCTTAAGGAAGAGAACCAAAGGAGTTCACATTCTTATTTTCCCTCTTAAAAGATAACAATTTGTCCTTTCTTAGTGGTAAAAAATGGGGAGGGTTGGGGAAAAGGACACACAAACTGGTTCTGTGTCTTTTTTATGTAACAGCTTATTGAGTTGTAATTCACATACATACAGTTCACCCATTTAAAGTGTACAGTTAAATGGCTGTTAGTGTATTCACAGAGTCTCTGCAACCTTGACCACAGTCAACTTTAGGGCATTGCCATTACTCCCCAAAGAAACCCCCTACCTTTTAGCTTATAACCTCCCTCAATCCCTCCATCCCTCCCAGATCTAGAAAAACCACTAATCTTTCTGCCTCTATACATTTGCGTATCTTGGACATTTTATGTAAATGGAATCATATGTGACCTTTTGTGTCTGGCTTACTTCATTTAGGTTACTGTTTTCAAGATTCAGCTGTGTTGTAGTCTGTATTTGTACTTCTTTTTATTGCTGAATAATATTCCATTGTATGGCTATACATTGTATTTTATTTATTTTTGAATCCTCTTGTCAGTTATGCAAAAATACTAGGATTTTGATAGGGATTCTATTGGATCTCGTTTGATTTGGGGAGTATTGCCATCTTAATGTTAAGTATACAATCCATGAAAATTGGGTCTTTCCATTTATGTGTGTCTTTAATTTCAGTGATGTTTTCTACTTTCCAGTGTGTAAGTTTTACACTTCTATTGCACTTTATTCTTAAATATTTTATTCTTTTTGATGCTATTGGAAATAGAATTGTTTTTTTAATTTCATTTTTGGATTGTTTATTGCTAGTGTATAGAAATAAAACTTATTTGTATATTGGTCTTGTATCCTGCAACTTTACTGCACTCACTTATTTTAAAAATTTTGTGGATTCCTTAGGATCTTCTTTATATGAGATGTTATCTTCAAATAGAGATATATTTTTTTATGTTTTACTTTTTTATTTTAGTATCATTAATCTACAATTACATGAAGAACATTATGTTTACTAGGCTCCCCTCTTCACCAGGTCCCCCCCACATACCCCTTCACAGTCACTGTCCATCAGCGTAGTAAGATGCTGTAAAATCACTACTTGTCTTCTCTGTGTTGTAGAGCGCGCCCCATACCCCCTCCACATTATACATGCTAATTGTAATGCCCCCTTTCTTTTTCCCGCCCTTATCCCTCCCATCCCACCCATCCTCCCCAGTCCCTTTCCCTTTGGTAACTATTAGTCCATTCGTGGGTTCTGTGATTTTGCTGCTGTTTTGTTCCTTCAGTTTTTCTTTGCTCTTATACTCCACATATGAGTGAAGTCATTTGGTACTTGTCTTTCTCCGCCTGTCTTATTTCACTGAGTATAATACCCTCTAGGTCCGTCCATGTTGTTGCAAATGGTAGGATTTGTTTTCTTCTTATGGATGAATAATATTCCATTGTGTATATGTACCACATCTTCTTTATCCATTCATCTATTGATGGACACTTAGGTTGCTTCCATTTCTTGGCTATTGTAAATAGTGCTGCGATAAACATAAGGGTGCATCTGTCTTTTTCAAACTGGGCTGCTGCATTCTTAGGGTAAATTCCTAGGAGTGGAATTCCTGGGTCAAATGCTATTTCTATTTTAAGCATTTGAGGAACCTCCATACTGCCTTCCACAATGGTTGAACTAATTTACATTCCCACCAACAGTGTAGGAGGGTTCCCCTTCCTCCACAACCTCGCCAACATTTGTTGTTGTTTGTCTTTTAGATGGTGGTGATCCTTACTGGTGTGAGGTGATATCTCATTGTGGTTTTAATTTGCATTTCTCTGATGACAAGCGATGTGGAGGATCTTTTCATGTGTCTGTTGGCCATCTGAATTTTTTTTTTTAGAGAACTGTCTATTCAGCTCCTCTGCCCATTTTTTAATTGGATTATTTGTTTTTTGTTTGTTGAGGTATGTGTGTGTGAGCTCTTTATATATTTTGGATGTCAAACCTTCATTGGATCTGTTATTTATGAATATATTTTCCCACACTGTAGGATACCTTTTTGTTCTATTGATGGTGTCCTTGCTGTACAGAAGCTTTTCAGTTTGATGTAGTCCCACTTGTTCATTTTTGCTTTTGTTTCCCTTGCCTGGGGAGATATGTTCATGGAGAAGTCGCTAATGTTTATGTCCAAGAGATTTTTGCCTATGTTTTTTTCTAAGAGTTTTATGGTTTCATGACTTATATTCAGGTCTTTGATCCATTTCAAATTTACTTTTGTGTATGGGGTTAGACAGTGATCCAGTTTCATTCTCTTCCATGCAGCTGTCCAGTTTTGCCAGCATCTGTTGAAGAGACTGTCATTTCCCCATTGTATGTCCATGGCTACTTTATCATATATTAATTGACCATATATGTTTGGGTTAATGTTTGGAGTCTCTATTCTGTTCCACTAGTCTGTGGCTCAGTTCTTGTGCCAGTACTAAATTGTCTTGATTACTATGGCATTGTAGTAGAGCTTGAAGTTGGGGAGCAAGATCCCCCCCACTTTATTCTTCCTTCTCAGGATTGCTTTGGCTATTTGTGGTCTTTGGTGGTTCCATATGGATTTTTGAACTATTTGTTCCAGTTCTTTGAAGAATGCTGTTGGTAATTTGATAGGGATTGCATCGAATCTTTATATTGCTTTGGGCAGGATAGCCATTTTGATGATATTAATTCTTCCTAGCCAGGAGCATAGGATGAGTTTCCATTTATTAGTGTCCTCCTTAATTTCTCTTAAGAGTGTCTTACAGTTTTCAGGGTATAGGTCTTTCACTTCCTTGGTTAGGTTTATTCCTAGGTATTTTATTCTTTTTGATGCTATTGTGAATGGAATTGTTTTCCTGATTTCTCTATTAGTTCATTGTTAGTGTATAGGAAAGCCACAGATTTCTGTGTGTTAATTTTGTATCCTGCAACTTTGCTGAATTCCAATATTAGTTCTAGTGGTTTTGGAGTGGAGTCTTTAGGGTTTTTTATGTACAATATCATGTCATCTGCAAATAGTGACAGTTTGACTTCTTCTTTACCAATCTGGATTCCTTGTATTTCTTTGTTTTGTCTAATTGCCGTGGCTAGGACCTCCAGTATTATGTTGAATAACAGTGGGGAGAGTTGGCATCCCTGTCTTGTTCCCAATCTCAGAGGAAAAGCTTTCAACCTCTCGCTGTTCAGTATGATGTTAGCTGTGGGTTTATCATATATGGCCTTTATTATGTTGAGGTACTTGCTCTCTATACCCATTTTGCTGAGAGTTTTTATCATGAATGAATGTTGAATTTTGTCGAATGCTTTTTCAGCATCTATGGAGATGATCGTGTGGTTTTTGTCCTTCTTTTTGTTTATGTGGTGGATGATGTTGATGGATTTTCGAATGTTGTACCATCCTTGCATCCCTGGGATGAATCCCACTTGATCATGGTGTATGATCCTTTTGATTTATTTTTTAATTCAGTTTGCTAATATTTTGTTGAGTATTTTTGCATCTACGTTCATCAGGGATATTGGTCTGTAGTTTTCTTTTTTGGTGTGGTCTTTGCCTGGTTTTGGTATTAGGGTGATGTTGGCTTCATAGAATGAGTTTGGGAGTATTCCCTCATCTTCTATTTTTTTGGAAAACTTTAAGGAGAATGGATATTATGTCTTCTCTGTATGTCTGATAAAATTCTGAGGTAAATCCATCTGGCCCGGGGGTTTTGTTCTTGGGTAGTTTTTTGATTACCGCTTCAATTTCTTTGCTCGTAATTGGTCTGTTTAACTTTTCTGTTTCTTTCTGGGTCAGTGTTGGAAGGTTGTATTTTTCTAGGAAGTTGTCCATTTCTCCTAGGTTTTCCAGCTAGTTAGCATATAGGTTCTCATAGTATTCTCTAATAAGTCTTTGTATTTCTGTGGGGTCCATTGTGATTTTTCCGTTCTCATTTCTGATTCTGTTGATATGTGTTGATTCTCTTTTTCTCTTAATAAGTCTGGCTAGAGGCTTATCTATTTTGTTTATTCTCTCGAAGAAACAGCTCTTGGTTTCATTAATTTTTTTCTATTTTTTTATTCTTCTCAGTTTTCTTTATTTCTTCTCTGATCTTTATTATGTCCCTCCTTCTGCTGACCTTAGGCCTCATTTGTTCTTCTTTTTCCAATTTCGGTAATTGTGACATTAGACTATTCATTTGGGATTGTTCTTCCTTCTTTAAATATGCCTGGATTGCTATATACTTTCCTCTTAAGATTGCTTTTGCTGTGTCCCACAGATGTTGGGGCTTAGTGTTGTTGTTGTCGTTTGTTTCCATATATTGCTGGATCTCCATTTTAATTTGGTCATTGATCCATTGATTATTTAGGAGCATGTTGTTAAGCCTCCATGTGTTTGTGAGCCTTTTTGCTTTCTTTGTACAATTTATTTCTAGTTTTATACCTTTGTGGTCTGAAAAGTTGGTTGGTAGGATTTCAATATTTTTGAATTTACTGAGGCTCTTTCTGTGGCCTAGTATGTGGTCTATTCTGGAGAATGTTCCATGTGCACTTGAGAAGAATGTGTATCCTGTTGCTTTTGGATGTAGAGTTCTATAGATGTCTGTTAGGTCCATCTGTTCTAGTGTATTGTTCAGTGCCTCTGTGTCCTTACTTATTTTCTGTCTGGTGGATCTGTCCTTTGGAGTGAGTGGTGTGTTGAAGTCTCC